>NC_041721.1:11476938-11661938 GCF_900700375.1 Denticeps clupeoides | reverse complement strand
TGTTTGTCACTATGTCACTATGTGGCTTTTTATTGTATACATTACATACATACAAGTGCATGTACATAGAGGCACATTGCATTACCCACAGACTGGCTGCTCATTATTCGCCCATCCATCCATCCATCCATCAAGCTTTGACAGACTCAGATTTCCACCTGGCACAGGTTACACAACAGCACATCCACTGTATGTGGCCCATGACATGGTGCTGCTCTGTGGGGACATTTTCAAGCACAGGACATCGTGTCCACCAGCAAGAGAGAGCTGAGGAAGACAGTCCATGAGAGAGATGTAGATAATGAGATTTTGGATGAATGGGTGTAGTAGCGTGAGTCGACTGCACTCTGAATGATAGCCTGGGTGGTATGAATAAATGATGAAAGTGAAAACTTGAAGGCGGGGTCTGATATGAGCACTGTAGCATAGACCCCTTGCTTGGGAAAAACCTTTGCTGTTACAGTGTCAGACATGCTATGACCTTTCCTTGCCATGCAGGACTCTCCCTGGGTGAAATCCGTGTTGCAGAAGGCATCTTTTAATAATGATTCAAAATTCACTTAATTACAGTATTTAACTGAGAAATTAACAATACGGGCATCCCACTAGCGGGAAGTACAGCATTGCTCAGGAATAAAAAGCCTTTAAAAAAATTACTGTTTTGTTATTTTACGGAAGTACCACTAGATGGATCCACCTGGATTTGCAAGAAAGAAAGTAACGTGAAAATTAAGTCATTGTCATTGTGATACACTGCAGCACAGCACACGGTGACACAACAAAATGTGTCCTCTGCTTTTAAACATCACCCTTGGTGAGCAGTGGGCAGCCATGACAGGCGTCCCGGGGGAACTTTGCTCTGTGGATTCCGGCAACATTCTGATTACGGGTCAACTTCCTTACCCGCTAGGCCACCACTGCCCCAAAGCATTCACTGAATTTCTGTAAAAGTTATTGTACATGTGTATGTGTTTTGTAAATGCATAACGCCCATGCACAAATTTGGCCATGTGCATGTATTGTGTCCTGTTCTGATAGCAACGGGACTGGAAGTTTATTCAATCATCTGTTCTAATAATGCAATCTAACAAACCCAATCTCGATAGGAACTGGGATAAGCACTAATCAGTGGACATGTTGAGGCATAGGAGGACAAACCTTGGCTTCGGTGAGCAAGAAGCAGTGTATGGAGACAGAGGAGGGAAAAGTGACAGAAATGAAAGCATCAATAAAGTGGTTCCATGCACACATATCATTGTTATTGTACTCACGCAATTAATCTGTGGATGGGTGTAAAATTGCCGTATTTAGGCACCAAGCCTTGTAAAATATGCAACAAAAAAAAAGTTGGTCCTTTTTTTTTTATTTCATTCTCTTCACATTGCTGTGGATTGGAAGCTCAGTGGTTATATTATTCATGCTTTAATAATTGATCTGTGCTGGATGGTTTCAGATAACATCTCCAACGGAATTAAATTTAAGAGGCTAATTATTCAAAAGCCGTGGCCTTGGAGGAAAGTCAGCTAACTGGGTGCCTTCCCCTCATGCTTCTCAAATGTTCTCATTGCAAACTAACCAACCAGAAAACCAGAATAATGAAACAGTATATCTTATAAAGAAGAAAAGGAAAAGTGTAATACTTCTAGCTCCACATTTCATTGTGCCAATATTGACCATGAAGAACAGTAGGTTTTAAACCATGTAAAGTACAGTGTCTGATCCCAAAAGAATGTTACCTTGAAAAAGCAGAAACATATAGGATATACTGGAACCAGCAGCACATTCAAATCATCTCGTCCCATCTTTTTAGCAGAGAAAAATGTCACAGGTTTGAATTTATTTAGAACGGCCCTATGTGGAGATTGCAAGTGGAGTGTGAAAATAGTTCATGCAATGGTGCCCTCCTCACCGATGTCCACCCATGCACCGTTTCCAGACTAGTTCGGAGGCAAAACGAGCTCCCTGTGAAACTTTTGGTGCTTCTTTCCTCCCGCTTGGTTAAATAAGCTCCCTTTTGTCAGCATGCCCCTGAATCCTGGGGCTCTCCTCAGGTCTGTGCCTCTAGAGCTGTGTAGAGGGGTTTTCCTCCCTAAATCATTAAGGATGGTCCCTTTATTAATGATGCTTTAACAGGACGGGATCGGGATGTTTCGTTTTCATATTTCATAATGCATCATTTATGTTCCTGGTGTGAATCAGCTGCAGTATAAGCTGCTGTGGTTTGAAGCATCAGTCATATGGAGCCCTTATGGTGCCGAGGGACCCGCAGACCTGTACGGGGGCGTTAAAATCCGCAATGCGTTAAAGCAACGAGAAGGTTCAGCTGACGACGAAACTGCAATATTCCCAAACAGAAATGAATGCAGAAACCTTTCACTTTAAACATCGAGCATCATTATACACACACACACACACACACACACACACATAACATCATTTGTTCACAGAGGACACCCCGTTCTTCAATGGATCGGGTTACAGCTCCCGGGTTCAAAAATAGACTTTCCAATCCCCTCCGTAGAAACGCTCTTTCTAAAAATAGAGCCCCTTCCTCCTCATCCCCCTCCCCCCATCCTCCTCCTCCTCCTCCTCCACAGTCAGTGTCAAGCGCGCGGGGATTCCCCCCCAGGTCTCTACAAATAAAACGATGAAGGCTCTATGAGCATCCGTCTGTCACGTACGGTGCGCTATGTACCCGGACAGGAATGGCGACATTATGTAAGGCGTGTAGCCTCTTCAATTAATGAACATTTTCATTGCGGACATTAAGAAATAAAAAAACACACACACACACACACCACAACCCGCCGCGCGGCGGCCATAAAAAAAAAGAAGAACAACAAAATAAGGCTTTAGATGGAGGTATGGGTGCTGATTGCTGTCATGGTAATGTGTCAATTTCAACTTCAAATAGCCTGCAGATCGCAGCGCCTTCTGGCCGGTCTGGGATCTGCCCAAGAGCTGCTCTCGTGTTGCCAGATCTGGGGGAAAAAATACATCAAAACGCGACTTTTCAAAATATATTTACTTGACTTAAAGGCTATATTTAGGTAGCATAATGTTAAATTACAGACTATGTTAAATTTATATAATTTGTCCTGGCGTGTGTAAGCGGAAAATAATTTACTCAGTTTTGAGAGAGAAAATTACCCCCTTGTCCACACGCTTCAGGTTATAGCCTGCTTGTATCTCTGCTGTCTGTCTACAGACACTCTACATCATGACATTTAATCAATGATCAGAATTCTATAACTAGATTTGCATGGTCAGTAAGATACTAAATAAACATGTTTATTGGCCTGTCTAAACTCTCTTTGTCCAGCTGATTTTCTCTCTCCAACATCCAACAACCTTGCTTTGGATGAAATAATCTTGTTACTAGGCAAGAAAAGACATTACTTTTGAATGAGGCCGCTACAAATTTGTAAGATACAGCCATGATTTGGATTTTTTTGCCTTCTATTCGTACTAGAAAAAAAGCCCAGTGTTGACTGCCTTGTATTAAAAATATGTACAGTACAGGCCAAAAGTTTGGACACACCTTCTCATTCAATGTGTTTTTCGTGACCATTTACATTTGTAGATTCTCACTAAAGGCATCAAAACTATGAATGAACACATGTGGAGTTATGTACTTAACAAAAAATTTGCCATTCTCTCGATGATCTTCAAGAGGTCGTCACCTGAAATGGTTTTCCAACAGTCTTGAAGGAGTTCCCAGAGGTGTTTAGCACTTGTTGGCCCCTTTGCCTTCACTCTGTGGTCCAGCTCACCCCAAACCATCTCGATTGGGTTCAGGTCCGGTGACTGTGGAGGTCATAACTGAATGAGAAGGTGTGTCCATAACTGAATGAGAAGGTGTGTCCAAACTTTTAGCCTGTACTGTATTTACAGAAACTTTGACTATGGACTGGCATCTCTGAGGTTTCGTAAAAAATGAGCAGAATGAAATGTTTTTGCACAGTTGTTTCTTTATTAAACATAAAGCCATGTTTTTATATGCACTACTATATAGTACACATATTACACAACATCTCATTACAGTGAAGACGAAGAAAAAGGCCACATTTTTTTAAACCTTGTAACATCTACTCAGAACTGATTTTTATTGCGTATGTATGTATGTTTGTGTTCCATACATATATACATATAGATTCATAATATACTCTCTATGACTACATTTTTTTATTTAGTTTTACACCTGATATACATAGAACTACACACTTACTTCACCATCCTTAGAAAATAAGAAAATTAATATATAAATGTAAATCATTTGTCAGTTTACACACAAGACATCAGACAATATTAGTTGTTTTTGTTCACATCCATTTAAGTTAAGGTCTTTGTTCATTTTCATTTCATTTTTTACAATACAAGTGATGGTTAATGACTTAACAAAGCAACATTACACATACACACAGAGACACACGCCATTTATCTGAGTTTTGGTTAGGGCCAGAATCGTCTCCACATGCCACACTGCCCGCATGGTACAGCTGCCATTGCGCGGTGCTCACAAAATGGCAAAGCTCCTGGTCATGGGTTGCGCCTGCAGTGACTCCCAGCTTTTCTCATACACCCACTCAAGTGCATAGAACAGAGGATGATCCTGAACCCGCCGTTGTCACTCTTACGTGTCGTGACATAACAGTACTGATGCTGTCGCACAATTCGATTTAAAGGACTTAGCATCTGAATATTAATACGCTTTCTTACGTTATGTTATGTCTGAGTGTCAACAGAGAAACGCTGTAACCCAGGAGTTGGAGTGGAATTTGGGATCATTTGGGTGAGACCATCCAAGTCTAGATCAGCCGAAGTTTGTCATGTTGCCATAAACATTTGATTAGGTGTAATGTAAAAGAATGAAAAAAAAACACACACGTAATCATTATTACATTAAGACTGAGCAGCTATCACAAGCATTCAAGGGCTTAGCTCTCTAAGCAGGTTTGGACGGTTGCTAGATGACACCCCAAAAATGGCACAGTGATGTGAAAGTGGAAAATAAATAAATATAAACCAGATGACAGAAGCCCGGGGAGGATTTAAATGTTCATTTGGACACAGTTTTGCGTAGAGGACTTTCACAGTACAATCCAGGAAGACGTTTACATTCAGTACAGTCATTTAGCACTGCGCCCAGCATTAAATTTGTCTCCCACTACCCCCATCGCTCCTTAGTGGCTGAATTAGGTTGACCTTGTTCTCAGTTGAACATAAATGAGAATAAATAAAAAAGCTTCATGGTGTACAGCATATGTAAGGCACTTTTGAGGGAAATACATCGGCTGTGCGTGATGTGGCTGCTGAGGCCATCTTCATTCCAACTGCACCGCAAAAAGAGTAACAGCGTACTTCATTATTGCTCACAGCGTTGAACTACGATCTGCACGCCTACTTGTTACCGGTGCTACCTACGGGTATATATCTTCTATAATCCACGACTGAGACATGCAGTATAACATGTTGATGACAGGTGCTTCTGAAGTTCGTCCCTTCTGGCCACGTCCAATGCGAGTGGTTACATACGATGGCAGTGGACGGATGGCTGCATGGATAGATAATGTGGAATATGTTCATGCAACAAGCCATAAGGCCGGTATATTGTAAGAAAGAAAGTGACCATCATGCTGTTGCGACATTGTCGTGCTGTTTTAGGAAAACATGAAAGCCTCATGGTGCCACCTTTCTGCACACGCCATATGCTGCGGTAAACCTGGCCCACTATGTGCAAAAGACTGTTTTTTCTCTTCCTGGACTACGTGACTAAGATGATGCAGTGAGTCATGTTTGGTGGGGGGGGGTAAGGCCTAAATTCTGGCTTCTGGGAGTTGTTATGCTGACATCGAAGCTTCTGTAATCCCCGCCACTCGTCTCCGGCGTCCTCTATTGTGGCAGATGCTGTGCTCCGTGCGCACCTTGATCTCCTGCCGTCAGCAGGCCTCCGCCGCAATCCACAGTCGGTCCCACCTCAAGCCTGCAGTCGCAGGGGGAGAGACACTCGCGAGGGGGGCGTGCAGGATTGCAGGATTTAGTGGGACACCTTGCCCCCACCCAGATCCTGAACATCAATGCCGCTCCAAAACCAGCAGGGACGCTAGAACCAAGGGGCGCAGAACCCAGCGGGCCTGCATGCCTACACCTCACAACTGGGTCAATAGCTGGCTGGTAGAAGGGAATGCCTTTTCACAGGCGACTAATCCCATTTCCTCTTGTTTAAATTTATACCCTGCAAATGTTTTTTTTTTTTTTGAAGATAGACGCTTTAGCAGGGGGAGAGAGAGGAGCTTAGCCGGATTTTCAGATGATGGGCTCTGATGCCAGTGATCTAAGCAATCAGGGGGCTGTCAGTCAGGCCCACTATTTTTACAACTTTGGTTGCCACATTTACAAAAGGCTCCCCATAAGATGTCCCGTCGAACGAATTCCGTGCCACACAGTATGGATGGTAACTGGTAACTGATGCATAGTGTCGGTACATTCAGTTTTGCATATGAATACTGTGTCCTGCACACACTGTACACACACATCGCTCTCTTTTTTTTCTTGTTTTCCTGAAGAGGGACTTTCAATGCTCGGCAGATGCAGTCTGTTGTTTGAGCATCCCAGTCCTGTGGGCGATGCAAGTGGCAGGTTGGAAGTTTGGAATGGGGAACCTCCGGGAACAGAATTAAGTACCAGTGTGAAAAAGGAACATGGCATCACGTAATGGCAGAACACGGCAGAAGATAGTGGTTGCCAGGGTCATATTTCTTTTCTTTTTTCTTTTGTTTTAATAAATTTGACTCATCTCCAGTCATTGCATGACATGGTTGGGCTGAGACAAACGGTGTTGAGAGTGTAGCCAGTGCCCACACATGTTCACCCTCAGAATCGTACTCTTCCTCCTCTATTTGTATTCCCAAGACAGGCTGACACCCACAATTCAATCTAGAAAAGCTCCCACACAGAACATAACAGATGAGGGGATTAAAACGAAACAAAATTTACAGGAATTAAAGATTTATTTATCAAAAATAGACCACAAACGAAAAGGGAAGTGTCTAAAACATGGTAATGATTAGGAAATTAAAAGTGGAAAAAAAATCAAATAATTTAACAATTAAAAAAAAAAACAATAAAACCAATGCATCTTACTTCCATATGGAAGACCTCTGATCGGAAAGCAAGTGTCATGGTGAAGGTCACACTGCTGTCCCAAGCCAGAGGGTATTAATATGCATGTTAATGAAGGTGTGCTGTGATGCATGATGGTTGTGATTCGAGCTGGACATTCTTCACGCAGGATGGAAGAACATGGAAAAACATGGAGTGAGGACTCATACATTCAAAATAATTCCAAAGAAGAACACAACCTATGCCCAATGAGCAAATTTTCATGGGACACTGTCGCAACACCCTTTCTATGGCCAGCCTATAATTTTTTTTTTTTTTTAAATAACATGACAACACAGAAATAAACTGCATAGAGTCAAGTGTTGATCGGCAATGTTAGAATCCTGTGCGGACTGCCATTATTTTTCCCAGTGCTTTTTCACAAGCATAAATTATGTATTATTTCATGTCTGCCAAGACTGCAACACAGTGCACAGCAACACAAAACCTGGCTTACAGTACTAACATTAATGGTCATGGCGGTGTGTTTAACTGTCATGAGGTGAATCCTCTGAATTTTTTCCCCCTTTCTTTTAAGTTAAAGCTTGCATTGAAAACAAAATGAAAGATGACTTGACACTGAGGTAGATGTCGTCAAAAACAAAATACAAAAATTCAGACAATATTACAAATTATTATATGAAATAATATCTAACAATCTGAAACATATAACCATATAACCATAAAAAGTCATGTAAGGAAATTAATTCGGTTTGAACTACATTTCCATGCACCAACGCTTGCCTGGGGAGAGGAGGGGGGTTATTTCGGGGACAAGCATCCTTACGGGAAGCAATTTCCCCTTCACCATGTGTTACTGTCTAGCCAGTTTTCATTGCTATGTTTTCAAAAAGGCAAATAATCATAACCATAATAAAAAAGGAAAAAGACATTTATAAATCTAAAAACATCGTTAGTTTAACCAATTCCGCATATATATATATATATATAAAACATATATGATACCTTAAAAAAATATAGATTTAAGAAATGGCAACCTCACTTGTCAAGCAACAGACAACGTTCCGTTAATGCCGATCGTTGTTCCCAGAAAAAGTGACAGCAAAACCGGTGTTTGGAGTAGCCAAAGAATTTTATGTTTGCGTGCCCTATTTGCGAAGCATGCTCTAATATGTTTTGGTATAGCACGCAATATGCAGTGTACAAACATGGCGTGTTCTTTGATGCACACCCACCACCTCAAGAAGAGCCCCCCCCCCCCCCCCCCCCCCCCCCCCCCCCTTCAAAAAAAAAAGGGTCACCTTGAAGAGTAAAATGTATATGATCTGTGATTCAAGTATCATCATGTGGAGCCTGGTTCGCCACGGATTTGCTATTTCCCCTTCTGAAAAGTCTCGCCATGTCGCCTCGCCGGATGGCGAAGTCTCTGGTGTAAAGGCATTTCAGAACTGACTTGACGTTGTCGTTTTATGTCTGTTTTAATTTTTTTTCCCCGAGAAGCATCAGACAGTTTTCACACTGCGTGGACCTGCTGCTCGCTGGGCTGCAGCTGGAGGTGTGTGTGTGTGTGTGTGTGTGTGTGTGTGTGCTCCGTGCAGCCACGAGCAGACATGGAGGCCAGGTTACTCGTGTCCAGCTTCTTCCCCCTGCAAACCAAAAGAGAAGATGGATCTAGTGCACATCTGTTTATGCAAACATTGAATTCACACTCGTTTAAAAGCTTTTCTGAGCATTTAAATCAGGCAGGTAACTCATAGGCTACAAAAATGACACTGCTGTCACCAAATCTCTCTTTCTTTGACTACTGTCCCATAAACCTAAAGTGTAACCTTCTTCTTATATCCATTTGGGGCAGGAGACATGCAGCTAAACCAAGAATGATGGCATCATATTGGACTTCAGATGTGTTAAATACAGGGTCAACAAAAAAAGTGACACAACGAAATGTGTCCTCTGCTTTTAACAATCACCCTTGGTGAGCAGTGGGCAGCCATTGGTTCCCTAGGTTCAATTCTAAAGGTTAAATGCTTAAACTTTAATTCATTTAATTCAGAGAAGCAGTGGTGGGCAGTGGTGGCCTAACAGGGGCAGTGGTGGCCTAGCTGTTAAGGAAGCGGCTCTGTAATCAGAAGGTTTGAATCACGATCCGCCAAGGTGCCACTGAGCAAAGCACCGTCCCCACCCACTGCTCCCCAGACGCCTGTCATGGCTGCCCACTGCTCTCTCAGGGTGATAGGTTAAATGCAGACGACTAATTTTACTATGTGCACCACGTGCTGTGCTGCTTTGTATCACAAGTGACAATCACTTCACTTTAACTTTAACTTTAGAAGCTTCTGGGCTTGGAGCCTTGACTCAAAATATCACAACTTCCAAGATCTGGAGGTTCTACAGTATTTTAATGGGATGGTTAAGTCATGCAACAGAAGTGGGATAAGCGATTAATTGAAGTAATCTTTGTTACAGTTTTGTATTATGAGGCATCACAAATACTCTTATTATCAGAACTCTAAATTTGTACATATAACTACTTCTGTAAAAGTCATCCATTCTGATTACATTCCATTATTATGTAACCAGCCTTAATTGCAGTTTGTATCATTAGCACGATAAGAGGTTTCTAGAACCGTAGGTGTTTTTCACCAGATTTTTTTTTTCTGCATAATTTGTTGTTCTCCACAGTCAGTGTTTTCTCTCGCTCGCTCTGGATTTAAACACACACACACACACACACACACACACACACACACATCTTTAGACTATCAATTCACTACTGCAGTCTTTCTCTGATGCTTTCCTTTTAAAACCACTCAGTCATAAATTCATGGACCCTTCAGGGCCCATTTCTCCTTGATTACCTTTGTGAATTCAAATTCAGGAGCCAGACATTCCTACTGGCACTTGCATGTCTGTTTTTTTAGACATATTATTTTACACACGGTCCTGAGTATCGCACTATTCTGTCTGTTTCCTTACCAAGCTCAGAGCTACTATGATATTGATCAGAAGCCTCGGCTTGAAGACAAGTCTTGTTGTCAGCAATCCTGTAACACAATACACGCGCCATAAATGACTGCGACATTATGCGGCCACAGCTATTTTGACCAGGTCACTATGGCACCCTCCGGTCGCAAAAACAACATGTGAAACCCTGCAGCTGAGGTGTAGAAGGGGACGTCGGAAGGTTGGGCGTTCCAGAAGGGAAAGGATCGAATTGGAAGGGTCACGAAGTGACTATGTGGCTCACATGACGGTAATTTGTCAGGTGTAAGTGCTCTAAGTCCCTGGATTAGGGGGGAATCAATGTATTCAATGCTTTAAATAACCTGACCTTTGAGCAAAGTGAACGCACCCGTCCCAAAGAAGAGGTGCTCACCAAGAGAGGCGAGCCATTGTGGGGACACCAAGTGGCAATGTGTACCTATATGGTGTATTTTATATAAGGCGCGCTATACCCGTTTCTTACCTGAATCCAGATATTCCCTAATATTGTGATCCACCGCTACAAAACACTGAAAATCAATTTCCTATGCAGTAGGGTGGCACGTCATTTGGGCCTGTTTTTTTATTTTTATTTTAACCCCAGGCCATTTTTTTTTCTTTTTTTCTAGCACCAGTGAAATCACACGCGCTGAAAACACATCCCCTCAACCCACGACAGAGCGACCGAGAATCAATGGCAGACAGTAACCCCGCAACTGTCAACTGCGGAGTCATCCAAGGGGAAACATGTCTGCTATCTTCCTGCGTCACAGCCAACACTTCGCAGAATGAGGCCTTGTTCAGTGAATGGCGCGCTCCATGTCAACAAGGTACATCTAATCCACTGTGCGCTGTTACGAAATGCTTCGTGCCAGTGAACAGTTTAACACGGGGTTCTCTGCTCCGGAAACAAAGTTCTAGTGCATACCGTGAAACCCCAAAACGTCTAAAGGGTGTCTCTGGCTGGTCTTCACTTCACAGTCTCAACAATAGATGACCTATTCACAAACGCCCCAATGTCGTCACTCAGTCAGGCCGGCAGTGCCATCTAGCGTGCAATCTAAGAACTACAGACGTTTTTTTTTTAAATATTGTTTTGTTTCCTGGTTTAAGGAGCTAGAATCTCTAGATATTTTCAAGGATAGAATTTCAATAGAACTTAATATAAGACATAGAAATACGTGTGTCTAAGACCAGACGTGCACAGTTTTTTGCAGTTATTTTTGCGGTGAACATACCTCACTGACTTGTAAGACCCTCCTTGGTGATGCTTAGAAAAAAGAAAACAAAAAATCCACACCATAATGTGACAAAAAACAGGCGTTCCGAATTTTTGACACGAATTTTTCAAATCACGTGCCATAGCCACATAAGTCTCGGAACAATTTCCATTGGTCGCCACTGGCTCCGCCTTCCGTAATCCAACCAATCGGACTCCGAGATCGTCCCCGTCACGACGCAATAGAAATGCCAGTCATTGTTGTTATTCCACTTTCGGTGTGAAGGGATATTCCGCCTCTTCTTTTTCATGGTTTCATTCTTTCGTCATTTCATCTGGCGGATTTCGTTCAGATAATTTAGGCCTTTCATTTCAAAAGAATGAAAAAAAATATATAGAAAATATTGTCTGGTTTTGCGGGTTAATTAAACTAAACAATGATTTAATACATTTTAGAACAACGTTTTATTTTATTTTGTTATTATTTCATTCTTGTTATTCGACGCCTATGACAATCACCATAAAATATAATAGTATGCAATATATTTAGCTGCCAAAAGAACATTTTTTTGTTAATTTGCTAATTTGTTCTACATTATTATGTCAGTCGGTTTCACGGAGCCGTCTGCTTCCCAAACCTCATATTTAAGGCAACAAACGTCTTACAGGAATAGAATTTAACAAAGAGCCAGAGACCTGGACGGTTGCTATGGAAACACCTTGGCTGTCTGTGACGCCTCCCTTTTTAGCCACTCTGCGGCGCTGTTGCTCTTTAAATAACATTCCCTGCGCGTTCCGGTGGTTAAGTTTTCACCTTTCTTGGTTTTGATGATAAGTAGACCTACTGTCCTTGTTATATATATATATAAGAAAAAAAACGTTAAATATTTTTTTTTTACCCCCAACCAGCATGTTCAGCGTTTATCGATTATTATTTATTCCGCCTATTTCGTTAACAGAATCTACTGTAACAAGTGGTTAAGCATGATCTAACCAGCCTAACAAATCAACCAAAAAAAACGCATCAAAGCAATCCAGCATTTTAGATTTTTGACCAGAAGATAATTATTCAGATCTACCAAGCGATTAGTAACATATATATTTATTTTTTATTTTCATTCTATGGCAAGCAACAGGTCGAGTTGTCCCGCCTGTTGACGGGCGACGCAGCGTCATGACGCGCTCCTGGAGTGACCTTGCGCTCTCATCATTGCACAGCCCGATGATAAGAAAAAACATAATTCGGTCTCTCTTGATTTATTATTATTATTATTATTATTATTATTATTATTTTGTCTTTTTCATACATTGGTCCTGCGTCCCTCTCCAGGCGTCAACTTTCCCTTCTCCCGCCGAGACGACCGAACTTGGGCGCAATTTACAAACGACACGCGAATAAAGTGCTACAGCGCGAGAGCGGGATTGGTTAATCGTCATATTTGCTCTATTTTAATTTTTTTTTTCGAGGCTTCAAAAAATAAAGGATTTAGCCTATAATCTTGACAACAGTGACTGCTGCGTAAAAATGGAAGACGCTGCGAAAACAACCCCAAAAAAAAAAAACCCAATAAATGATCGCACATCACGTGTCAGGACTCCACTGTACATGAGCGGTATGGTTGTTAGCGGTGGCCGCGCTCACACGTCGCTGAACTTGCCCGTGTACGCCTTCTGCGGGCTGCAGTTCGTGTACTTGACCGAGTCCGCGTCGTCGCTCTCCGCGTACTCGGACTTGGAGAGGGACGCCGCGCTGTCGCTCCTCTTCACCAGGTCGCCGAACTCGAGCTGCTGCTGCTGCTGCTGCTGATGCTGAAGATGCTGCTGCTGCTGCTGGCCACACGTGACGTGCGTGTACTGGAGCTGCTCCTCGTGCTCCGTCTCGCGGTGGTAGAAGTAGTTGAAGTTGGAGACGATGACGGGCACGGGCAGCGCGATGGTGAGCACGCCCGCGATGGCGCACAGCGAGCCCACGATCTTGCCGCCGATGGTGACCGGGCACATGTCCCCGTAGCCCACGGTGGTCATGGAGACCACCGCCCACCAGAAGGCGTCCGGGATGCTGCTGAAGCCCGAGTCGGGGTCGTCGGTCTCCGCGAAATACACCGCGCTGGAGAACAGGATGACCCCGATGAAGAGGAAGAAGATGAGGAGACCCAGCTCCCTCATGCTCGCCTGCAGCGTCTTCCCCAAAATCTGGAGACCCTTTGAGTGTCTGGAGAGCTTGAAGATCCTGAAGACCCGCACCAGACGGATGACCCTCAGGATGGCCAGGGACATCGCCTGCTGCCCGTTCCCTTGGTGCTCCGCGAGCTCCAAGCCAAGAGTGATGAAGTAGGGCATGATGGCCACTATGTCGATGGTGTTCATGATGTTTTTGAAGAAGCCCGTCTTGCTGGGGGACGCCCCGAACCTCACCAGCAGCTCGAACGAGAACCAGATGATGCAGAGGGTCTCCACGATGAAGAAGGGGTCGGTGAACGGGTTCGCCCTCTTGGCGGCCGCGGTCCCGTTCAGCGCGAGGTGTTCCTCCTGCACCTTCCCGTCTTCCCTGAACTCTGGCAGAGTCTCCAGGCAAAATATGACGATGGAGATGAGGATGACCAGCACGGACACGATGGCGATGCCCCTGGCGGGTCCGGAGCTCTCCGGGTACTCGAACAGGAGCCAGACCTGGCGCTGGAACTCGTTCTCCGGCAGCGGCCGCTCCTCCTCCTTGATGAAGCCCTCGTCCTCTTTGAAATTCTCGATGACCTCCTCCCCGAGCTCGTAGAACCGGATCTCCTCCATGAACACGTCCACGGGCACGTTGACGGGTCTGCGCAGCCTGCCGCCCGACTGGTAGTAGTAGAGGATGGCGTCGAAGCTCGGCCGGTTCCGGTCGAAGAAGTACTCGTTGCGCAGGGGGTCGAAGAAGCGCATCCTCTTCCTGGGGTCGCCGAGCAGGCTGCCGGGGAACTGGGCGAGGGTCTTCAGCTGCGTCTCGAAGCGCAGCCCGGAGATGTTGATGACCACCCGCTCGCAGCACTCCTGGTCCGCCCGCTCGGCGTCGTACGCGTCGTGGGACAGGGCGGCCAGTGCCACGGTCTCATCCAGGTTCTCCCCGGGCACCACTGTCATCTTTCCCCCCCCCCGAGGGCAACGTCAGTCGCGCTCGCGTCGTGCCCCCTATCCGAGACCCCCGTGGGCGAAGATCTCGACGGGAAGAACGGACGCGCACTCGTCGCCGTGCGCGTTTTCACGCCCCCCCAGCTCCGCGTCCCCGTCGGTTGTGCGCGCGCGTCTCTCTCTCTCTCTCTCTCTCTCTCTCTCCTCTCTCTCTTTTCTTCTTCCTCCTCCCCCCCCCACCCCCCCACCCCGCGTCGCCTAACCCCTCGCGGCCGGTCTGGACTACCGGCCGTCACGTTGGCTGCGTTTTAAGCGCCAGCGCCCTCCCCGGGCTGACGTCCACCGACCGGAGCCACGGCGTCCTCACAACTTCACGTCGAAAGACGCCCGAAAGCCTCGTCGTTTCGACATGACTGATCACGTGACTTTAGCTAGTTTATTAAGTTGCCGATTTAACCTCGAATCGTGTCCAGAATTGTTGGTGTGTGATTTTTTGAACGTTTTTTAAAAGGAGCTTGGTACATTGATAATATGTTCACGAACGTTGTTTCAACGTTTCACCTGCCGGCATTCCAGCTGATTCAATATAAAACGTCTGGAATCAACACAGATCCAGAGCTTCCTACTGACCGCATTCGTATGTTTCTTCGTCTGATTTATGATGGATGAGATTAATAACTACACAACTACACACAATCCAACCATTTCCAACATTATCATTATCGTGTGAGTAGCGCACTCTCGTATGAACCGGAAGACCTCAAAGTCATAGGTTCAAACCTCACTTACTACCATTGTGTCCCTCAGCAAGACACTTGAACCTGAGTGTCTCTAGGGGGACTGTCCCTGTCACTACTGATTGTAAGTCGCTCTGGATGAATGTTGTACCCAGAAATGTTGAAACCACGTGGAAAGTGCTCATAATAAGTAATGTTAAATCAGTGTGACGGTAGGCGCACCGATTAAAATGTTCGAATTTAAATGTTGAAAACAGGTTCCTTAGACAACGTTGGTTCCACGATCTTGTTTCACAATCTGCGATTGCTTTAAAAATGTTAGAATTTCAGCTTCACTCGTGTAGCAACACGACTACTCATGATGCAATGCCGAGCTCACTTTATACCACATAACAATAAAAAACCTTCACCTTGTACACACATATGACCGTTGCACCACTCTAACTCTTTCCGAAACTTTATGATCATGCGACTACAATTTATGATTTATTTACCGTTTCCAGTATTACGACTTAATAATGCCGATCCAGGCTGAATGAAAAGATGCCCGCGCACCTGGGCCGTACGTGGTGGGCGTGGCCCCCCCGGTGATGACAGCGTAGTAAAAATCGACCCGCGAAACTGTTAAATACGACGCGACAAGCTGGTCCTGTCAGCGCGCAGGAACGACGCAGGAGAAGGGGGCGTGGCCGGCCAGAGTTTACGGGTCAGCGGAGGAGCGTGACGTCAGGGGCCGAAAATATTCGCGTCTCGCTCTCTCCGGGGCCGCGAGAAGTTCCCTTTCCCATGGAATGCCGGAGGGAACAGCTGGAGGAGGAGAAGAAGAAAAAAAAAAAAAAAAGAAAAGAAGGAGAGTAAAAATATCTTTCTGCATCTCTGCCACGCGGGGGATTCACAGCTCCATTCAGAAAAATAAGGTTTTGTCCCCTCGCTTCTGTCACAGCTGTAACTTTTCCGTGTTGCCTGGGTCCATTATCTAAAGTTCGTCGTGGCGGAATAACATTTTACAGATGCAGTGATGATACTTTGCATGTTTTTTTTTGTTTTGTTTTTATAACACATCTATGCCACCAGGCATGATTTACAATGCAAATCAGAAATTAATTTACTTTCTTTTTACCACAGTGGAGGCCTTTGATGATCTTCCTACCGTACCGTTGGCACACGCAGCTATTTTGCATTCGCGGTCAGCCTCGAAGGAATTTTGGACGGGCCAAGTGAGGTTACCTCATTTCCTGTGTTCGGTTTGTAGCCTGCGATATGAGCCCAGGCATGCCAAATCCAGCAGACCCTTGCTTACTTATCTTGCATCCAGGTATGGTCCTCGATCATCGGATGCCCTGCCTCCATCTGGCCCACGCTTTCACCCCTCCAAGGTGCACCCAGGATGCGCGGCCGGGACCTTCAGCCGAGAATCGCTGTGCTGTCCGTCTGCCGTTGAAAAGGTCTGTTTCATATGGAAACGTTGTGCTTCAACCTGCTCACGTACGTTTCCAGGCCACCAATGAGCCACAAGATAACGGGATATTATTTTACATCAACTCCTTCACACTCCTGCATGTTTACAATTACATTTACAGCATTTACCAGACGCCCTTATCCAGAGCGACTTACAGTCAGTAGTTACAGGGACAGTCCCCCCCTGGAGACACTCAGGGTTAAGTGTCTTGCTCAGGGACACAATGGTAGTAAGTGGGGTTTGATCCTGGGTCTTCTGGTTCATAGGCGGGTGTCTTAACCACTAGGCTACTACCACCCCCTTTCTTATTAATACAACAATTGGCACAACGGGAGTTTGATGACAGCCCAGAGCTTGAAGGGGTTTTGTGTAAATCGGATCTCTGTTCTTCAAGCAGCTGACAGATATGGGTTAATGCATGCAGGAACTTCACAGGGAACAGCACTGTTTGCAGCCACAGCCACTGCAAATCCACAGGGAGCGCTACCTCTGTGTGACCCAAGCCAGAGGAGTGCGGTGCGCAGGGACACACGGGCGTCACGCCCACAGACACCAAAATCCCCCCGTGGGATGTGCAGTTCATGTCGGATGCATCTGCAATTAAATGGCCATTGGGTATAGGGGATCATGTCTGCCACATTTACAGTGTCCTCTCCTCATTTTTAGTTCTCCTTTTATGCACCAAAAAAAGCTGTAATATGAAGCCACTACGATTATGAATTGCCAGATGTGACATGCTTATTTCCGTGCACAAAATGACATTTTATCAACAACATAAAGTCATTTTTACTACATAATGCATCTGGTCAAAGACAAAAAAAATCATTTGGTCCACAAATGTTGTTTAGAGAATGAATTGTGTGGACAAAGGGACTTTTTCTCTTGTTAACTATATATATATATATATATATATATATATATATATACACACACACACACACACACACACACACGCACACACACACACACACACACACACACTCTGTACCAGACAATGAATCATACACCTTGTTGACACATACTATATGACACATACTATATGTTGACACATACTATATGGAACAGGGAAATGTACAGTTCTTACCACATCTGCATACTCCTGATAAACATGTAAATAAGCAGGGAGAGCACATCAGGAATAATAACTTTATTTGCTGCGCTCATCATGGCACTGGAAGACTTATTTTTATTTTGTTAGACTGATGAGGACAATTAGTCAAAGACAGAAGGTCCAGTGCCCGGGTTTGCCCACAAATTTGTTGCTAATTTCCTCGCTATGCGTTCACAAATGTCATGGCACAATTAAACATACAGTGGAGTGGCACTGCCAGCGACATACGAAGTCGAGAGGAATATGCGGTAAAATAATCAAGATTTTTTAGAAATGTATACAAGAAAAATTAAGTGATAAAAGTGGCCACGTCATTTTGCTTTCAAAAAAGGTGGTCGTGGCTCAGTGGCTCATCTCCCAGAGTCTCTCAATCAGCCTCTCCATCACCCCCATAACGCAAGATCAGAGCACCTTAAATAAAAAGTGAAAGCAAATTGCTGCTTGGAGGTGGAACCTGTAATTAAGTCGACACCTCATACACAAGGATCCCTGAAATAACAGAACAGAAACCCCAAAAAAATGGACGCCACACCGGCACCATCAAAAATCAACATCTTCAGTTGATTAAGAAACCATTCTTGGAACAAATGCGATAATGTGACATTATCGGCCCCGTAATAAGAAGGTTGCCGGTTCGATTCCCGGTCCGCCAAGGCGCTACTGAGGCGCCACTGAACAAAGGACTGTCCCCACACACTGCTCCCCGGGCGTCTGTCATGGCTGCCCACTGTTCACCAAGGGTGATGGGTTAAATGCAGAGGACACACTTCGAACGTACCGTGTGCTGTGCTGCAGTGTTTCACAATCACTTAAATTTTCAATTTCACTTATCCAGGCCCTTCTTGTAGCGGAACTCCAGGTTTAAACCTTGCAGGTATAAAAACACAATGCGTTGGTTTGCATTCTACATCCTGCAGAGAAACAATAAAGGGTCACGATCGGTAAAAACAAAAGCACGGGATCAAACATAGACTTCAAAATACCGGAGCACCAGCAGCTGTGCCAGCACGACCTTTTCCATGGTGCCTTAGTTTAGCTGGCATTTTGGAGAAATGTCCCTGCAGAACTTCCGTGCCATCTTAAAGGATGGTTTTAAAGGATGCTGGAAATCTGCCGTGCAGCACATGAACTCTTTTGCGTTTTTAAAATCCTTTTGTCAGTCTTCTGACCACACAAAATCCCAATTTGAAAAATCCCAATGCCATCTGAAAAATTATGACAAAAGCCTCTGCAATATCCAGTCACCCCTAAAAAACAGCTAGTTTACTCACTTTGTCTTTAATGTGTTAAAATCTGAAAGGGCTTCCAGTGGACTTGACATTTGCCCACCTGCTTCCCAAGATAGGGGAAGGTGTCTCTACCAAACTCACATTCAGCTAATTTCAGAGAGAGAGAGACCATGCACATAAATGGTTTTAAAGTGTACAAAATGTTTCAGCATGTTCTGACCAGGTCCTTGAATTGTCATCTCGCTGAAATAAACGAGGCACAGACATAAAGTCGTAACAGCTTTTCATTTTAACCTGAGCCAAGGACAGAGCTCTGCGTGCAGCTTCACTGTGCAGGCACTCCTGGAACAAACTGTCATGGTCCAGTATATTGTGGCAGTGAGCAGATTTCTCCGAATCTGGTTTTGTTGAATCAACCCTTCAGGCTGGTTGAAAAGCTCATCTAGCACCAGCTAAAATAAGTGGGATGGAAACTGTTGCATGACTTTAGGTAACCCAAAAGTTTTCAATAAAGTAGTGACTTTAGGTTTAATTTTTTAATGCGGCCAGAAAGAATAACGCATTATCATGCCTAAATGACCTGATAATGCCACTAGTTTGCCAATAGTCAATTGCCCATTCCAGACTTTTAAAATGGCCAATTCAACTTCTTGCATTAGCACATTGGATTGTGCCACAAATATATCACGTTTCATAGCAATTCGTTCTTACGGAAGCAGAAGCTTTATATTTCCTGTAAATTTCACTCAGTGAAATATTTAGCATAGCAGTTAAGGAAGCGGCCCCGTAATCAAAGTGCCACTGTTCCAACACACAGCTCCCTGGGCGCCTGTCATGGCTGCCCACCGCTCCCTCAGGGGATGGGTTAAATGCAGAGAACACAGTTCACTGTGTGCACTAGGTGCTGTGCTGTGGTGTGTCACATGTGACAACTAATCACTTTCAAATAAAAGTGCAGGTGCAGGTTTGATAGGTCCTGATCACTAATAAGCAGCACCACTGAGTAATCAGAACAAACCATGTCCACGCCGGGAACTGAAGACAAAGCAAAGATCACCAACTGATTTTTTTGGCAGAACGGCTAAGAACCAGCCGAGCACTTGCTTTATTATCAGTCACATAGCTTTATAGCTTTACAATCAGTTTCCTACCCATGGAAAAAAAAGACTGTGAGTTACTTTATGTGGAAATTCCCATGGGTTCCCAGGATTAATCTTTAATTAAGCTAATTAGCATGTTTGGGGTTGTTAAAGACCTTTGTGCTCATGTCAACATTTAAGTAACTTGTAAACTGAGGTTTTGTGGCCTAATGGAGATTAGCCACTGATTGATAAGAAATTATATTAATATAATGAAGACAATAATTTAATTGTTCAGCACAAGTTTTCTTTTTTTTTTCAAAGTATAAATTACTGTAGGTCATGTTCATGTGCTGTAAATGGCAGTTTTTCCAGTTTTACACAGTGTAAGAAGTTTGAAATACTAGATTTGTCACTTGAAAGAGAAGGTATAAAGAACACTGGATAAAAGCAACGGTCGCCATAATACTACGTATTCAATCAGACCTCTGACAGTCTGAGTTCGTCATTATAATGGGACTCTTACCAAGGTGACTGTGGCAAACATTTCATGATGGTGATTCACGCGCTGTCGAAGGGTCACTGTGAACATCATAGGTGGCTGTCTCTAAGATGTCAGTCATGGGTTTCCAGGATGCATTAGAAAATTGCCTTGCCGAGTGCTGCTGCCCTGGCATTCAGAAGTGGATTAATTCAAATACCATCTATGAGAAAGTAATTAAACAAGAGCATTTTCTACATAAAAATGAGCTGAATAAAAAAATTCCTTAAGGAAAAAATAAACACAAACCACTCTCATGTGCCAAAGGTGACCCTTGACTGTGGGTGTGTGGTGAGGCAATGAAAAGACTCATTATTTTATTGCCAAACTCAATATAATGCCAAGGACAGATGCTCTCTCTCATACACACAGACACACAAACACAACAAAACACATTTTGATTATTTGCCATTCTATTATGCAGAATTTTGGCATACTTCTAAACACACCAGTATAAACACTTATGTATATAGATTGACACTAATACAGATATGGATTATGTATGGATTATGTATATAGCTAAGAAATAAAATGCTTGAAGATGTTATACACTCTTTATATGACAAACAACTTTGAACAACTTTTCAGCAATGTCAGATAATGTCCAGGTCTTCTCTTTAACCAGGTGCTCCATGGACTAATGATAAGAAAGACAGGGGTATGATGTAATTTCCTGCCAAAAAATATGGCCTTTGATATGCTTTTGACCAATTGGCCATTTTAAATGTGTTTTCTACAGAAATAAACTAGAAGAGTGATGCAGTCGTCATGGCATCCCCGTTCGTTCACCACCATTACCTTGTCTTCTTGGATTTACATGATTGACCAGCTTACTGGATTCAATCCAGTTTGGTCACATCAGTTGTCTGACATATGCAAAAAAGCTGTACTGAGTTAACAGTTCATTGCACTTGGATGTTGTGAACATTGGGTGGTATGGCTCAGTAATTGGACTTCTGTGTCTTTCAATAATCAATTTAATTGTCTTTAAGTAATTACTAGAAATGAGTACCATCACTCACCATCATTTGAGGTCCATTTGTTTCATATTCTTGTACTGTGTCACATTTTGAATGAACTAATTCCAAAATACATTTTATGGGGTTTTGTTTTATTTTTATTTACGTCTATTGTATTTATTATGTCAAGTCATCATAAAGTTATTCTGAATCAGTTTCAGAGCCAGAGATCTCGCAAACACATAATCTAAAGATGAGTAGCACACACACAAACACAAACTTGTGATTTTAAACACAGCAACACAATACATATTAATATGTGTGTGTGTTTGCTCAGCACATTGTGGATTTTTAAATAATCGAGCAGATTGCTTTGACCTGCATACTTCCATTAGCACACAACTGCAAAATTCAGCTTCTGCAAACCTACTCTCTATTTCCACTACCCCAGCACTGCCTCATAGCAGCGTTCACCCCATCAATAATCACATGCTCTCAAGCCCTTATGTAGAAATGCTCATAATTATATATTAGGCACTGTATTCATTATGACACTGTCTGCTCCATTGCAATATATCTCGTTCTGCGCTATTACCATTCTCTACTTATTCATGAGGGTAATTTTAAAAAGAAAATAAATGGTATAATAGCACAAGCCTTCTGTTACAGTGGTCCTTGATGATCGAGGAACTCCACTTGTTAAAATAGAATTGAATGAATTCTTTATTTCTTTCAATTTACACTTCCCGTTTCTGACAGATGACTTGTTCTGAGCAACGCACTGTCCCCACACACTGCTCCCCGGGCGCCTGTCATGGCTGCCCACTGCTCACCAAGGGTGATGGTTAAAAGCAGAGGACGCATTTCGTTGTGTCACCGTGTGATGTGCTGCAGTGTTTCACAATGACAATCACTTCACTTTCTTTTTCACTTTACCGTATACTGCAGGGTCAAATGTGATGTAAAGAGTTACACTTCTCAGAAGTAGGGGAGACAGTAATACATTCTTTTTTGGAATTATATTCCAATAAAAAAAGGGATTTTTTCAGTGCTTAATCATCACTAAAGTATTTTAGTGCTTTAGTAAAGTGAAGTAAAAGTGTTTGTTTTTGTAATTGTGATCCACAATACAGCACATGGTGCACACAACAAAATGCTCTCTGCACCCATGACCCTTAGTGAGCAGTGGGCAGCCATGAAAGGCACCCGGGGAGCAGTGTGTGGGGACAGTACCCTTGATCAAGGGGACACCAGTGACGCCTTGGTGGTTCAGGATTTGAACCCGGCAACAGTTTGGATACGAGTCTGCTTCCTTAGCCACAAGGCCATCACTGTTGTGTGCTAAAGTACTATACATTTTTAACATTACTGGTATTGTTATTAATAATATTATATTATTATATTATAATATGTTTGTTGTTATATGGTAATTTTAACAGAAACGCTGATTATTCCTGACTAGCTTGTATGGTGTGTTGTACTGTGTGTGAATGTGATAGCAAAGGACTGTTATCGCATTAAAAAGGGTATGGAGGCCCGCAGAGTTTAGGTCAGAACTAAAGAAAACAACGGCCACCAATGACCTGAAAAGTGACAGACAGTCCAAGAGAGAGAGAAAGCAAGAGAAAGGCAGAGTTAGTGAATTAATGACTCCCATGTGGTCAGGACACCAAATCTGTGTGTTTGTGTTCTTTAAAAACACACACTTTTCATCATTATTTCATCACATTGAGTAATCATCGTTTAATTGTAACTTAATCCTGAAAAGGCCCTGTGGGGCTGTTGTGAGAAAGTGCGGCTGGAGCCTGCCATGACTGATGGAGCTGCCTGGATTCTGCATCGCCTCAGCCACTTTATACACAAACAGCGTCCTGAAAAGCCCACTTGTATTTTTAGTGTCTGACTGCCTTTACATAATAACAGTGTAATTATAGCCTCATTGATCATGACTGCAGCATGACCAGAGAGTCTGGGAGAGCTGGGATCATGAGAATTAAAGGGGTGTGCTGCACTGGCCCAGCGAGGCCTGCCATGTGAGATAAATATCAGCATTTACTGCGTGCTATGAATGCCACTCATGCAGCCATTGGTAGAAGGCCTGCCGTTCTAAATGTACAGAGTTAGCCTGTTCCTGGACAGCTTTTCCTTTCAGGCTAATAGCTTAACATTCAGCTTTGCTCTTGCATCACCATTAGACAACTGGTTGTTTGATTTCAAAGGCAGTATTGATGATCAACAGCAGCTGCTAATATTCGCAACACATATGGTACTAGTCTGTAGCATGGAGAATACTACAGCAATAATGTTGCACAAATAGTCCTCCTCATTTGTTAAAATGCAAAAGAACAGCAATGTCATCCGTATTGAAAGTGCCAGGTTGTTTGGTAACTGCTGGCTGTCACCTTTGCCACCCATCGTAGCGCATCATTCGGGGAAGTGATTAGCGCTCACCTCACTGAGCACACTAGTGATGGACAGCATTGCAATGCCAGGCCATTTGGCCAGGCCAGTGGAAATTGGTGAGTCCAAGGTGCCATTTTTGCCAGCCAGGCGGTGTTGGTTGTAAATCAGGTTCGTTGAAGGATACCTCGAAGGGTGAAAGCCAAAGAGGTGTTCGGGTTGCAGGAGATTTCGGCCAGGAAGAGGTGCTTGGCCCAGGTGGATGGGCGGGCTAAGCAATAGCAATGCAGGTACTTCTCCACCTCTTGATTAATGCCTTCAGTCTGTCCATAGGTTTCTGGGGGGTCGCTGGAGGTCAAACTGACACAGACCCCTAGCTGTCACCAGAACTGCCGCCAGAACCAGACTATGAACCGTGCCACAGTCTGACAAAAGGTCCACTGGAGTGGTGCACTTTTCTCCTACTTTGCTCCTGACTTTGCTCCTGACTTTGCTTCCCAGTAAGAAGGCGGCGCAACGGTAGCTTGCATGGCCTCTACGGTTCCACAATGGTGTTTTTTGTATTCTTTTGTTTTTAAGCGCACCAAAAAAGAGGAGAGGCCTGATGCTGGTGCCTGAGGGAAATGCTGCCGCACACCGGAAGCGCAGGAAATGACCCTCACCCACTTGTACAATAAGGACACATACGCACGAATGCTGTTCATAGACTTCAGTTCAGCATTCAATACCATCAGCACCTGGTCAAGAAGCTGAGCTGGAGTACATTTACATTTACAGTTAAGCCATTTGGCAGACGCCCTTATCCAGAGCGACTTACAACGTGCTTCCATGTTACCATCGATGAAGTGATCAGTTCTGGTTCACTAGGACCCCCAACTATGAATACAATCTTTTTATTCACTCTGTTGTAATTTCTATACATAAGTCAGACAATATGAAGGTTACAAGTTAATCTAAATATTCTCTAAAGAGGAGGGTCTTAAGCTGCCGTTTGAAAATACTCAGTGACTGTTCTGACCTCAAGGGGAAGTTCATTCCACCATCGAGATCTGGATCTTGGACTTCCTGACTGAGAGCCCTCTGTCCAGATCAGGAACAGCATCTCCAGCACCACCACACTGAGCACTGGAGCTCCTCACGGCTGTGTGCTCAGTCCAATGCTGCTCAACCTGCTGGCACGAATGTGCAGTGATGCACAGCTCCAACCACATCATCAAGTTCGCTAATGACAGGACCGTGGTGGGTCCCATCAGCAAGAATGATGAGTCAGTGTACAGAGAGGAGGTGCAATGACTGACGGACTGGTGTAAGGTCAACAATCTATTTCTGAATGTGGACAACACAGAGGAGATGATTTTTGGTTTCAGAAGACAACGGAAGGACCACTCTCCACTGAACATCGACAGTTCTTGTGTGGAGATCATGAAGAACACAAAGTTCCTCTGGTGAGCACCAGGAAAGGATGAGCCGCAACCTCCAGCCAATGATGCCACTCCTCCAAAGCCAGTTTAACTGCCATCAGTTCTCTGTTACCAACGTCATAGTTCTGATTGGCAGAGGTGAGGAATCAGGAGAAAAAAGCACAGGTATGGAGCTTTTTGTCAGATGAGGTAAGTTGTGAAAACACATCACCTACTCCCCGGTCGGAGGCATTGACCTCCACTATGAACGGCTGTTGGGGTTGGGGTGAATGAGAATGGGGGCTGTGGTGAAGCACCGCTTGAGCTTGTTGAATGCCTGTTGGCCCTGGGAGCTCCAGGTGAGCCAAGAAGGTTTTCCCTTGAAGAGTTACATGAGCAGCTACGCCATCTGGCTGTAGCCCCTAATGAATCATTTGTAACTGGCGAATCCCCGAAACTGCTGCAATTGACAGATAAGGAAGGTGGTGACGGCTTGCCTGTCAGTGTCCGGGACTCAGACATGGTCTCAGTGTTTAAATCCAATCTGAAAACCTATCTGTTTTCTCTGGCTTTTTGTTAAAGTCCTAGACACTAATTTCACTTCACTTTGACGCAGTGTCAATTATAAAGTCCAGTTTGTCACAGAGTCCCCCTGTTAGACACAGACAAAGTTAAATTCACCCTAGTTAGGCTGTCCTAGTTAGGGTACCGGGCCACTCTAGCACCAATATACCACTATAACCACATTTCAGTATCGGTCGTACAGTGCAACCGTCTGCCGCTGCTTCTGTTTGTTTTCTCCGAGACACGGAATCAAGCGCCCAGACAACTGGCAGACCCCAGTGAAGAGACCAGCAAATAAATCCTGGTTCCTGACAACTGCTAAACAAGGACATACCATGAAACAAACCAGAGGGTCACCACAGCCACCACCACTGTTACAACTACTGCTTCAGGGATCTTCAAGTGGACCAGTAACATCATTATGGACACGTAATCTAGACCATGACACTGGACTACATTCTGGGCTTCTCCAACCCTACAACTGTAGGACTTATTATATCATCCCCAACCCTGCACTGACACCATTTGCAGGCTCACTCTACCCTGGAAGGGTTCTGTGTGGCTGGCTGTGTTTTTGTGAAGCCTACCAGCTCCACCTACCATCTGCCTATTGGTCTTCTCCACCTATATAAAGTGACTTCAGCCGCTGTTCGGGAGGTCCCCAGGGTCCATGGAGATCTGCAAGGAGCTGAGGATCTTATTAATGTTTGTTGTTGCTGTGGGTGATAGACCCCTTGTTGTTAGCCGGTTAGCTTTGCATTTGTTTATGTGCTCTTTTTTTTTTTAACTTTTGTGCGTGTTTGAGTTATCCCATCTGGAGACCTTTAGAGACCTTTTGGCTGTACTGATGTTGGTTAGGTGTTCTTAGTCTGCTGAGTCCGAGGTAATCCCGCAACATGTCATTTCCCATGGCTTGGAACGTGGCTTGACTATTGGAGAGACCAAAGGGAATCACTTTGTATTCATAATGTCTGTAAGTGTGATAAAGCCTGTCTTACTGATGAAGCCGTGGACATGGACGTTAAAAGTAAAATTGGATTGAAAAAAAAAAAGTCCCCCTCATACACACCAGGGCTTTTGGTTTCTTTCTAAATCCATCCCGAACAGTGCAGGGCTTATAAAACCATGCTGTGAAACTCACATGGTGCTTTATCGCTCTTTCTTCTCCTGACCATCATGAAATGAATTCTGCTTCCCCTTGGGAATTTCCTCATGTATGCTCCTCGCTGTAGCGGTAACCTTGGCAACTCCAGATTTGTGCTCTTTCTCAAGACATGGAGAGTAGATTGACCTGTCAGAGTTTATCTGCAAAGTAATGCATTCACGCACCGCGCTCAAGCATAAAATATATAATAACGTCCTTTCTACCAATTAGGATCGGGCTAACCTAGAATGATGAGCCTGGAGTCAAGGTGTTGTTGTGGCTGTGAGTACAGGCATTAGCAGTGGGGTGATGTAGAGGTTTGGATTTGTTTAGAGTAAAGGTCTTTAACTGAAAATGATGCCTGGCGTCAGGGTGGCACGATTTAAGCCATATCAAAACCACACAATCAATACCTGCCTCACCTGGAGTGGAAACGGCAGTTTAAGTTTAGCTTGCCCTTTTTTGAAAATCAGTAAAGTCATCGAGTTGAATTTGGGTCTTTGTTCAAAATGACTCTTAATGAAGCTAGCCACTTTTGTATATTTCATGTGGTCTGATTCCAGGGTCTTCATACACACAGGATAAATCTTTGAATAATTTGTCTAGGTCTTATGTTTGGAACTCTTTCCTGGAGTTCTGATATTTGTGCTTTCTGCTGTACATTGAATCACCAAAACGGGGCCCTTGTGGTCTTTCATCAGCTTTCATTGTTTGCTATTATTAATAACAACTGAGAACTCCCTTCTCATACTTTATGGCAGTTCAATGTTCAATATTTGTATTGTATGCTTTAGTATGAGGTCAGTGTTTGAAGTGGAACACCGACAAAAATATTTGAAAATAGAAAAATGTGCAGAATGTGCAGAGGTAAAAAATATATCGATTACAGCATGAAGCACAGAGGTGGGTCAAGAGTTGAGAGAGACATGGCAAAATACACCAGCAGACAATTTTTTTTTTTTTTCAATTTGTTGAACCCAGAAATCGAACTTTATAACAAAATATGGACAACTACAATAAACAAAATGGCTTCACGCTCTGGGTTTGTTCGATCATGCATACAAAACAAACTTTTTGCTTTTCTTCTTAAACCTGCTTCTCAAGCCTGCTAGAGCGCCGTTAACTACTTCCTGCCGCAAAAAAACAACGCTGTTTAAACATACTTTACATTACACTCTACAATAAACTCTCCATAAACTAATCTCTCATGTGACTACATTTACATTTACATTTAAGGCCTTTGGCAGACGCCCTTATCCAGAGTGATTTACCATAGATGAAGTGATCAGTTCTGGTATTAGGACTACAAAGCTGCTATTAATCTGGTATGCATAACAATGAACAACTAAACAGCTATAAAGTTACAACAATTCTGCTATTTCGGCATCAAAAAATCCATCAAGGTTCAATGAGGTGTGTGTGTGTGGGGGTCACGATTCATTCAAATGGAACTCCACCCCCCTTTAAATTGGGACGCGTTAATTCCTTTGCTCAAGCAATGATTATAGAGGAGGAGATGGACACTCACTAATGGACACACATTGTGCTGCAATGCTTCTTGGTCTTTAGCAATGTTACTTTTATGTGTACTCATGTATTAGCGGAAATTAATAAACTTAATGTCAATAATGAAGACATGGCTGCATTCACTGAAAATATTGATTACTTACACAAATGACATAATGAATCTGAATTTAACCTTGTTGAAATTATTACACCCCCCATCCCATATAAAAACAAAGAGGAAGATTAATGTATGCATGATTTCATGCATGAGAAATCTTTCATCCATGCATGTAATTTACCATGAGTTATGAAGATTTTGCAGACCGCAGGCAGGTATATCTTTAATGCATGATTGACACAATAATTAATACAATAGTTAAGCTCCCTGCACTTATCAGTTATCTTGAGTCAGTTGCATCACATTAACTGAGTTCATCTATTCTGTGGTGGGCCACACCAGCAGTGGGTGCCAAATTAGAATTTGCTAATTGTAATAGAGCAAAACGTCATTTATTAATGTTTGCATTAAACAAATATATGACTAGCTATTCGTAAGCAGAAAACAACATTATTATTATTAATAAATAGTAATACAGCACTGATCAGCTATAACCATTATTACCACAAACAGTTGAAGTGAATGACATTATTTATCTGGGCAATGGATCCTGTTAGTGGGTGGGATTTATTAGATAGCAAGTGAACATTTTGTTCTTGAATTTGATTAAATTGGTGAGCATAAGGATTTTTGAAAGGTCCAAACTATGACATCCAGACAATGATTCATAATTCAGACTTTATCATTAAAATTAAGATAATTCTTATTGATGAGCTTTACATGTTAACATGTATTTATTAAATTAATAACTTATATTATTTTATAATCCACCAAAAATGATTAAGCTTTATTTCATCATTGTTCATGCATTTATAATTTGATAATTTGTGCTTCTTAATGAATACTGAATATTGCCTCAAATGGTGTTCACTGGTAATCTGGTGTAAAACGGAGGAGACCTCACATCTCAGCACTCTGGCTGTGCAATAAAACAGATCTTAGCCATTTGACTGTTCCTGCTCTGAGACATCTGTGCAATTACAGGATTAATTAGCCTTGGCATGTGTAGTCCTGCTGGGGAATGAATACCAATACCAAGCCCTATTCAGCCCTATTATCACTGGATTTTAAGGTGGTACTAGCCTAGTGGGTAACACACTCGCCTATGAACCAGAAAACCCAGGTTCAAATCCCACTTACTACCATTGTGTCCCTGAGCAAGACACTTAACCCTAAGTTGCTCCAGGGAGACTGTCCCTGTAAATACTGATTGTAAGTCGCTCTGGATAAGGGCGTCTGATAAATTCCATAAATGTAAAAAATGTAAAGTAAATACAAGGTCATGATCCAAGGTTCGGCTTGTGGCTTGAATGACTGAACTTTGTGTGACACTTTCCTGGACAGGTTCCACTGCAAACGCACAGATCGCGGCTCCCCTAGGGACTCAAACCTTACTCAGCAACTCGTTCCTGGGAAACTACATCCATTTGAGATAAAAGATGTGTAGTAAACCCAAAATAGTCCAACCCACCATAAGCTTGGGTATAGGTCACAAATAGAGTATGTATAGAGAGTTTTCTGGGAAAAAGCTGAACAGTTACAGGGATGTCCTCCGTAAACAGATTCCTCAGAGAGGAGAATTATTAATTATTTTTATTATTTTATGTTAAAATGACCACCAATTTCCAAGATCCTCTTGAAATAAATGCAATACTCCAGGGTTGTGTGCAATTGCAGGAGACATCTGTGAATTGTTCAGGTAGATAGCACAGTATATATTTGTGAATACCCTTACTTTTTTCAAATTGTAGCAGATAAAATGTCTCCAAAGTTTATAGCCAATCACATCAACTGATGTTTGAGAGTTTGGTTTAATATTGACAATGTTGCACTACTTTTGCACATTGTTGTGATCACTTGGAAGGAATTGCAAAAACACAAGTTTCATAAAATGAATCGAGACAAAAGTCATAAATATAAGGCAAATCTTCCAGTGTTTTGTTGTAGTAGTAACTGTGTTTTGGCTGAATTTTAATGAAAGTTTCCCTGCTTGCTCATGTCAAGTAGTGTCCATCAGTCACATATCAACACAGACAGCCTGGGGTCTGGAGGTACCCTGGATAGAAGAATACCATCTGAAGATCTCTGGATGGGTCAACATCAAAATCTTTACGACCCAATGAAAAGGGAAGCTCAATGCAGCTCTCTGCTATAAATGTCCAGTACCATATATTGCAAGATTAACACACAAGTTAACACAGGCATGTCCCAATATACCATAACCAGCAGGAAAATGTTCAGCAGGAATCGCCCACATCATGCTGACTTGCTTGATTCCTGTTCGGCGGAGCGTCCTGAGTCCTGCTGGATTTTAGACCCTGTCTCATATATAAAATAGTTTCAATTGTATGTATAGATTTTCTTTTATTAGTTGTGAGCATGTTTGCACAAAACTAAAGTGGAATTTTCTAAAACATTTAGCAAAATGTTTGTTGTCATTCAGATATGTTATGCAATAAAAAATGTTTAATCACCTCTTGCAAGTTATTTTAGAGTTTCATATGAAACATTGAGAAATATTTTTAATACCACCATCTGCAATCAATTGGGAAGTCTCAAGGAGGCATGGCTCATAAAAAGAAGATTTAACAAATGTGACAGGGTACGGGGACTCTGAAACAGTGAAAACACGGACGTTTGATGAATCTAAATAGTTTTCACAAACAACGTATCATGTACTGCAAGGTCATTTGTGTTCCTGTGCCCTTGTTATAATTTCCTTGACTTTCATATTACATAATCTATAAGATCCAAAGCGAAATATAAAAGTCTTCCTGATCAAAAGGTCTTTAGAGCAGGCAGCCTTAACACTGGGCAATTTGCTAAAAATATTTCTTTTAGAGTTTTTGGGTTTAAATGTCAAGGGCCATAACTAAACCCAATGTAGGAAATAAGTATTGCTCATGTCTTCCAGTCTCTCACACCCCAAGGTGTGGAGTGGGAGAAAGGATGTGCAAGAGCAATTACAGTAATTACCCACAGTAATTGGAAAGGCAATTATGTAGAATTGTGATGCAGCACTGTGCTCCAGCCTTTGCAGTAAGGCCCTGTACTGTGCAAAGAAAGTGTGCCTGGCAGACTACATTAAATGTTTGCATTTTGTAATGGTGTCTGTGTCAGATTAGGCAGTTACTGACCCACCAGCACAACATGTTTGAACGGTCATCGTTTACTGACTTTCGAGGTTGAGGGAGCTAAGGAACAACATTGCGGGAGTCTTATGAAGCTATAATTTCAAGAGGCACTGAAACACCACATTGCTGTTCTTCGATTATGCTACAGGTCTTCATTCGTGACATTAATTTTATGGAAAAACCATGAAAACTTTTAATTTGGTCAGAAGTTATTTGCCAAGAGGTCATCAGAGACATTAGCTAATGCATAGTTTCTCAAATGTCTTCTGTCATGACTATTACCCCAAAAATCAAACACCCTCAAACCCAGTAATAATAATTTGCTGACATAAACTCACACTGTAAAAATATGCATTTAGAAAAGAAAAACTGCATACGGTCTTTAAATGCAATAAGAATGCAATATAATAAGATAATAAGAGCTAAATTATGTTTACTGGAATAGCTATTATTTTACAATTATTTTTACAAATAATTCAAATATAATTTTTTTTTTTATTAAAATCTGTATTAATGTGGAATAACATGGAATAACTTATTGATGATGAGACAGAAAATCATTTTGCAGATCTGATGCATGTTGTTATGTAGCTGTTTGTCCTCGGCTGAGCTTTATTTAGAGCTTCTCTTTGACCTTTGCCATTTTGGTGTCTCCCCCTGAAGGAACGTGCCGAGGCTTTCCTTGGTGTGGAGGGTATCCCCAGCTGCTTCCTATGTCTGAGTCTAAGATATCAGCGACAGGACACTGTGACGCCTGCCAGCTGAGTGTCAACTTTCCCTGATCTCGTTTGGGCCTTTTTTCATCACCTCAAAAGGTTCTGAGCATTTTGGTGAGTTCATGTAAGAAGAAGTCCTGAAATTTCAGATGATTTCACATATAGAACATGTCACTGTTCCTTAGGTAATCAATTGGCTGTGATGACACAGATAATGCTGGTAATTAAAGCGCTCCCCGCTGCACTCATAGCCGATTATTAGCTGGCTCGAGTTGTGAGAGCTTTCCCTCTGCATTCCAAACATTTCCATCTCAGTTTGCCAGAAGAGCAATCTCCACACAACGCTGAGCTGCCCATGATTGATGATGATAGAATTCTTTCTTGTTTTTTTGTTTTACTGTTTTTTTTTTCTGGTCTTTTGCCGCCAGGGGCTTTATGGGCTTATTTATTTTATTTTTTTTGTCTATTTTTTCCACAGCGTGCTGTATCCCCCTGAAAGTAATGTCATAAGTGAGTGGGGTTATTTCTCCGTGGCAGAACTATCAGCACCATTTTGGAACCTATCTGGTTTGGCCCAGCACTCCATCAGCCTGAGCACCGCATCATTTGGGAGTGATTTAGTCCAGAAGGGGGGCTGTTTCCTTACCTGTGAGAACCTTTGATTTAAGACAAGGTTCAGTTCTTAAACATTGATCCCATTGTACGGGGCAGGCCAGGCCGCTGCCAATCAATAACGATCCAAGAGCCCAGGGCTCGCTTGTACACTTCTCACTCCTATTGGCTGGTCCACAAAGACTCTTTTGTAAATGAGGGAAATGAAATGGTGATCATTTACTTGGCCGATGGGGAATCAATTCTGTGTGCTTAAGCCTTCGGCACAATTCAGCAGTGTTTACAAAGCGGCTCATTGTTTTACAGGCGCATCTTCACACAGAGGCTTTGTTCTTTGTCTCACATTCACAGATCATAGAAATGGCATTGATTATGATAAAAAAGGAAAGTGGAATCTAATTTAGCACGGCCAGATAGGGAATGTGACAATAACCATGGTGCCTTCATGCCTACGGGGCTGTGTGGGACTTTCAGCCAAGGACAATTCACAACACACAAACGTTTGCTGGCTTGTCCAAAAATAATTGTCCTTCTTGATTACAGGATATTGACTTGGCCAGTAACGGCCCCGGAGATAAGATATTGAATGGTCTCTTCTGCATCAAGTGTCTTGGCTGCATACAGGTGCACCGCAGGGGAAGCTCTCCTCTGACCTGCCGTTTGTTCCCTCAATCACCTTAGACCCGTCCTTACTGCAGGATGCTTCTTCTTCCACACATAGATGAAAAAGGGTAAATTTAGATGAAGTTCAACTGGAATATTGAATACGGTTTCTGTGGGAAATTTTGCAACATTTTTATTCAGGTCGGGTTAATTCATGTAATGAGCTTCATCAGCTGATCAGTCTGATAATGGATACCAATTAGACCAGCTGCTGTCCTCCATGGGCTGTCCACTGTCCACATGGTATATATTTTCCACCGTGTGATATGGTGTGGCCTGGTATGGTAACTTCAGCGCTGTCAACTGTACTGGATCTTATTTATACTGCAAAAAAAAATAGAAATCACTGCAAAATCAACTGCTGATTGCTCCCTGATGACTGCTCATTGCCTACATAGTGAATTTTACCGTATAATGAATCAGCCAAAATGCAACCTAACTATGGATGGTTCAATATGCTCTACAGTGAAAGAGTGACAAAGCATGGGAGTGTACTGCTACTATTCATATTTCATGATATATGGATACAGGCCTCCAAACCCTGCTCTATGGCTAGGCAGCTACAATGTGGAGCTGAAACTTTCATCTGCCCATATAAAGATTCCTGCATGATGTCTACTGAGCTGACCCATGTGACAATAGTGAGCCGAGAAGAAGAAGAAAGAGAAAAGCAAAACATGCTTCCATTCATATGACTAGGTCCAGTGATCTCAGATAGATCTGCCTCTTCTCTGCTGCTACAAAACAAAATGCTGCGACAAAGGCTGCGGATTAATGGTGCTCTTCCAATGGCTATAAAGGCTGAAGGATCTGTGTAGGTTGAGTAGGACGGGGTGTCCCAGCGGTGGCTGAAGGTCACCGCTGATGTAAAGAGCTGACTGTGCATGCCGGAGCTAGCCAGGCAGGTGTGTGCGTGGATACGTGGACTCTATTAATGGATAGCTGAGGTGTGTTGGCACTGCATCTGGGAGCAGAACACTTAAATACCCTCAAGGTGTCCTCGCCAAGTGCATTACGGGGACACCGCTGCAATCTGACACCACTGAAAGTTGATCGCAGGACACATGCAATAATTACTTTGATGACTTGTATGACCACTATGCCCAACAAAGTAAAAAGAAAACTCTTGAAATGCACAACAGTGAGGCCTAATCAGACAATATATCACTTTGTTGCACTGTAACAATTTTTTTCCGGATGAGAAAATGGTCGGAAAAAGTTTTAATCAATTTTTTTTAGTTTTGTAAATTTAGTGTAATTTAGCTTTGCGTATGCATCTTTTTATTTATTTGCATAAATGCACTACGGTGACCTGTGTGAAATGGTGTTGCAATGTGTTGTGTAATGTGTACATTGTTGCATTGACAATAAACCTCTCTTCAGTCTTCAAGAGACAAAGACTGTGTGACTGACTCCCGAGATTGTGATCGACACGCTGTGTCTTAGCATGCGATTGGAGAGGATTTAGGTTACTGAAACTCCACCTTGTCCGTTACACAACAGTTGCATCCCTGGACAACACTTCCCAAACTATAAATAGCCCACGGCCAGGAATGCTATGCCAGGCACCCTTGCCCCTCACCTTCCGCCGATGCAAAGCAAGTATTTTTATCCGTGTGGAGGGGAGGGCGGCCCAAGAGTTATAAATGATTTTTCAGCACATGCTAATTCAAGCAATCAACAGCCACAATCTATGGGTCATGCTGATTAGCCCAAGTTTGTTGTCAGCATGCCCATAACTTTCCTCAGAAACGAGATCTGCAGACACAACCCTTCTGTGCCACACCTTGACATTGCAGTGGACAGGCAGCATGGTCTTGCTACAGGAGGAGTGCCGTCATTTGCGGCTAACCTGGATAGCCATGTGGGATCTGAAATGGTTCCGGTGACTGCAGCCAAAAGAGAACGTCAGAGAGGGGGTGTGAGTTCCATTCTTGGGTGGCGCTGTAAATCAGAAGTTTCCACCGTGTGAAGCATTATTGTTCTAAAGCCTTATGTCTTATATAAACAAAGGCCCGTATCATCACTTGGCACAAAATAGCTTTCGGGAAAATAATGGTGGCATCAATTTGGATTTCCACTGACAGTGTGTTATTACCTTTGCATTATTCTCATCTGTCCATCCAACTATGGCTATGCAGTCCCTTGATATTAAATCCTGCCTTGAAGGCAAGGTGCTTGGTTAGATGTAATATTCTGACATTTAAGAAGACATAACTGTTAGTGATTTTGTCATGGGTACATTACCCGTCTGATGGAGTAATTATATATTTTTTTTAAATGCTGAAATAAAGTCAGCTTGTGCAACTTCTTCTGGCATTTGATTATGAGAGTAATGGAAATCCATAGATGGATATGTATATATCAGCCATTCTTTAAAATACATAAAAAATGTGTTGAATTACAGTGATGGAAAACAATGTAATGATTCTCGAAATTGCTGATATTTCATTGTTATTTTTTGGCTGTCAACTCAGCCAAAGGGTGGTAGTAGCCTAGTGGGTAACACACTCGCCTATGAACCAGAAGACCCGGGTTCGAATCCCACTTACTACCATTGTGTCCCTGAGCAAGACACTTAACCCTAAATTGCTCCAGGGAGACTGTCCCTGTAACTACTGATTGTAAGTCGCTCTGGATAAGGGCGTCTGATAAATGCTGTAAAAAATGTAAAAAAAAAATAAAAAAAAAACTCCATTATCAAGAAATCGCTTACATCAGATAGATTATTTTCCGGTTTATTAATGGTTTTATGTCATAAAAGGTTTCAATGGGACACATAATGGGACACATATTGCTAGCATTACATTTTTAATTATATGCTGTTTGGTACAAACATAAATAACTATCTACAAGAACTGGCAACACCAATACCCAGGTATACCAGGCACACTTCTATCTGAACATAATTAACCCTTTTTTCATTTTTCATTTCAAATGTTTAAATAATTTCAATGGATAAAATGCATTCCTCTCTTCCTTCAAAATGTTCCTTAATATATTACTATATTACTGAATCTGTCAATGTTTTTTTTCTTAAGTTTGTACTTTGTTCAAGGAGATTGTAGACAAGAGTCCCTTGTATCTTGTTCATTTTTTTCCCCGCTGGAATCACTTATTGAATGTAGTGTTGGATCGATATCAGGCCACTACACTCTAATATTAGTTCCTATTACTATTTGTCTATAATCCTCTTTTTCTCATTTATTTCGCCTTAATTTCTTAGTTAATAATCAGATTTAAAGTTATGGTGTAATGCCCAAAGATACCTGTTTTAAAACAGATGTTGTGCACTAATTGAATTAGATATTATAGGTGGTGTTGACCACTTGACCATTTTCTAGAATACACTTCCTTTCCAGGATTTATGGCCAAACTTTTGAAAAGTCCATTTTAAATTTAAATCTGAACATAACGAGCAGTGTAGCATGTATAAATATCTGTGGAACGCTACGCTACATGCCTTTCGTTAGCATGCCTGTTTCAATTAGAATACTGATATGTGGACCACCCCACTATAGTGTGTTGCAGGCCTTCAGCAAATGCCACTATAAATGCCAAAGAGCACACAGGGCAGACAAGTTATAGCCTTTATGAGGGGCTGTGGCCTCAAAGTATGGCCTGAAGTCTCGAGATTTCTGAAATTCCAAGAGTCAATTTTCATTCAATAAATTGTTAACAATGGTGTGGATTTTACAAGTGTCACAGCATATGTTCAATTACTTTAAAATGTCTAGTTACATTCATTACCATTTTTGAATTTGCCTACTCCTCATGTCCACTGTCAGCAGTGAGGGTCCTGGCTTGACATTGCAGCCAATAGTACTGACACTTTGTTCCCTCTTTGTTCCTTGGTTCCTCTGCCATGTTTAACACAACTTCACAGGGATTCCCCTCTAGATTTGCCACATGTACACCAGTTACTAAACCTCAGTGGAAAATCCTTCGACCCCAGAGATCACATTCTCTATAAGTCTTTAGACAGGCCTACATCTATGTTACTTGACCTCTGAAATCCAGGTCAACAGCAGCCCGTGTTGACAGGGGCCTCAGTAATCCCAAGAACCAACAGACTTTGATTTCGGGGCCTTCAGTAGCGAACCAACTAATGGCATCATCATTGATGGCGTGTACTTGAACTTACATTTACAGCATTTAACAGACGCCCTTATCCAGAGCGACTTACAATCAGTAGTTACAGGGACAGTCCCCCCCTGGAGACACCTGGGTCTTGAACCTGGGTCTTCTGGTTGATAGGCGAGTGTGTTACCCACTAGGCTACTACCACCCTGGCTACTACCACCCTGAACTTGGTTGGTACTGCATGTCGGTTCTGCAGTTGGTCATGGTATTTTGTTAATAAGACAGTAACCATTAAGATAAAAGCACGTGTCTACTGACTTGATCTAGACCTTAAGCTGAAGGCTTCCCGCTGAACAGTATTCCGAGACTGGTGGGCATGTGCTGACAGCCCAGCGACAGGTGCACATGCAGTCATTCCTCTAAGCATAGAATTGGCGAGCGAGAGCGTTCCCGCTGTGTCTTTCACTGTCAAAATAACAATACAGTGCCCACAAGTGGCTGACACCCAGAGGCTCCTCGGTGTCACACGCCCACCCACCCCCTCTGCCGCCCCCTTCCTGCTCACACTGCCATGTATGTAACAATCCATGGGGGCTGATGTAAAAGAGATCGGCTAGATGAATGGAGGTTTTCTCTACTATCAATACAGGATGCTGTCAAAACGACTGAATGATTGAACAAGACCCATCACATCCCTTGTGGCTTTCTCATGAGTGCTATTGATTAATGAACTGCACTTAACAGAACATGATTAATAGACTTGCATTTAATATTGGCCATTTATAAATCGGTGGCAATTATAAATGAGTGCTTTCCTTTTCTGGTCAAGCATGTTTTAATTTGCATTGACTATAACACAGATTACCTGCTTGGGTAATTGTTGTTCACACTGGAATCGAATTGGGATTTATTTTCAGGTACATGAGTATAATCAGCATTAAAGCCTGTAATTTAGTCAACTAAATACATTTTGGGCAGGTAACTCAATTTTAACCTTTAAGAACATGGCATTGGGAAGATTACATTAAACATGACTTCTTGTGTAGGAAGACAAACAGACTGCAGTTGAAAATGTAAAACTGCATTTAGTTCTCTCTGCTTTTAAGGCACAATTTTTGAGCTAGCACTAATTGCGGATTTATGTGCCAAGAATGGGGCTGGAGCCACCATAGAAGATTACTCCTGGTGTAGCCACCATCTTGTTTTCTTTATGTTTTGTGTATGGGGCTTCTCTGACCACCAGAGGGCAAAATGAAAGAAGGAAGCCAAAATATAATGTTCCCATATGAGGATGCAGGGTCTCAGGAGGGTGTGGGCATCAGGATTACTGTAAAAATTACTGTATAAAAAGTATACTGAAGAATTGTTGTTTTCGTCAATTAAATTTATGACTAAAAATCATGTAAAATTGTTGATGAATAAAAATAATAAATATGATTTACATGATCTACTAAAAAAAAATAAAAGCTACAAACAACTGAAATTTCTCTTCATTTTTGTTGTATTATATCACAATTTCTGTTTCCTGTTTCTCTGACATCATGTCCGCAATACACAATATGGAGTTTTTTAAAGTGAAGTGATTCTCAATGTGTCCTCTGCTTTTAACCCATCACCCTTAGTGAGTAGTGGGCAGCCATGAAAGGCCCCGGGGAGCAGTGTGTGGGGACAGTACCCTGCTCAGTGGCACCTCAGTAGCACCTTGGCAGTTTGGGATTTGAACCAGCAAACTCCAGATTATGGGTCTGCGTCCTTACCCCTTGAGCCATCCTGATGGGTGAGCAGAAAAGTGATCAACTTTCTTTACAATGAAGAGGAAGGATGTGTGAAAAAAGAATGTGTGGTCAAAAAACATAGAACAAATCAGAGCATCTTCCATGTCTGGAAAGGATGAATATTATTGAGTCTATAAGGTAATACAATAGTATAATAACAAGATTACATTTTTTATTATGAATTGGGTTTGACTAAAAGAAAATGCTGTTTATTCTGTTCTACTGGGTACTTGTATTAACTCGGTCAAATAGAATTGCATCACTAAAAAAAGAGAGTAAAATACAAATTTCAATGACTAAAATTAGACTTAAATGTCATCAGGTTTCATTGACTAAAACTAGACCAAATAATTAATGGATTATTCTTCCTGAAATATGACTAAAATGCTCAGACTTTAAGTTAACTGAGACTAGACTAAGATGAGGATGGATGTGATTAAGACTAATAAAGACTAAAATGACAGCTTCTTATAAAGACTAGACTAAACCTAAAATTAAGACAGGCCACCAAAACCATCAAGAAGGAAACACATTGTCAGGCATGGGTTTATATCACCCAGCAGGCTTACAAAAACATAATTAAAGACCATGATGACAGAAATAACTACGCAGCAACAAAAGTTCTCTTTTGGTCAATTTGCTTGACATCTAACTATGGGACACGCCCCTTGCGTGGCTATTCGCTGAAGCCCAATTCAGTCACACGTTCAGGCATGGCCGGATGTGGCAGCAGGAGGCCCCACCTCCTCTTAATAAAGCCATAGTGGGTGGGATGTCTCACTCATCTCCCTCAGAGAACTGGGGTTACAGTTAGTTTTTTTTCTTACTTTTGTTAATTTCTCTTCTTCTAGATACAGATACAGATTCTAGTTTCATCTATTTATGTTAATCCCAGGGCACTTTTTTGTTAAACTAATGCACAAACCCCACACTTTGCACATATCGCTGGTCTTACTGCAGCTCAAAAATAGCGCCATCATTGTTTGAAGTGTGAAAAATGAGCTGTTTGACATGAAGAGAAAAAAAAATAGGATGAGATGAGCAGAACCTCAATTTTCTTCATGACAAGCAGCAGAAACACATGGTTGCTGGCTGGCAAAGAGCTGCTTGTTTTCAGCGACAACCTCCTCTGCATAAATATCTCATTTGCCAGGCTGGGTGCAGTTCAGCCCATTAGCTCTCCATTAGTCTCATCGCAAAGAGGAGAAAAAGTGAAGCTACAGACCGTGTTATTTCACATTCACCTTTCTTTCATTCACGAAAGAAGCCCGGCGCAGTGGAGCAGAAATGTCCCGGCGCATCGTTCGTAAGCAGTACAAACGTCTCCTGCCACCCCCTGCTTTTCTCTGAGGAGATCTGGATGTCACTTCATTTTAGGGCGGCGCTGGGAAAGTTGACTCCCGCTGACAGAGCAGTGCCGCTTCCAAAAGTACAAGGTAACCAAGTTCCCTTCCCAAGTGCCCTGGTTTACAATTTCCATGCAAGTTTTTCTAAACTTTTAGCTTACCCCCAAGGTTGTGAGTTCGAATCCTGGCTCGGACCTTGTGTGTTTACATTCATTCCCCGTGTGTGTGACGGTTTCCTTCAGGTTCTCCAGTTTCCTTCCTCCATCCAAAGGCATGCACACCAGGTGAACCCTAAACTGTCTGTAGGTTTGAGTGTGTGAGTGAATGCATCCAATGGGAGTGAGTGAGTGAGTAAGTGAAGTTAAATGTATGTTAAAATGTTCAAGCAGAGACCCTATGTTCAAAAAGTGCTATATAACACAACAGTGGTCTCCAAACTGTGCCCCGCAGGTCGGAAACATTGCACCACATCATTCCTGGCAGCCGCCACAAAAAGCCTTTAGACGTTCCCCCTAAGGGAAAATTAATTTTCACAGACATTGTACATCACGAGTTACATTTAACGACTTCCAGGATGGAAGATATGCAGACTACCATGGCACAAAACAGCTACACACAATGGAAGTAGTACGAGAGGTTGGTTAAGAGATAATGTTTATAATTACATTCATTTTTGCACACTGGTGAGAGATCTGGCACTGTTTCCAGCTTGAACGCTTTATGCAATGACTGTATGGTTCACAATGCACATTTCTCACCAGCAGGTGAGAGAAGGTAAGACTGAGTGGTTCTGTCATTTCAGGTGAGTTTTTCTATGACACATTGCTGCAAAATGTTTGAATAAGACTTTTTTGTTGTAATGTTTATTAAAGTATAAGATTATATGATTATAATAAAAACTAAAAGGGGCCATTTTTATGGTTTGTTGATAGCTTGAACCACTCATACAAAGACTGCAGAGGTCAAACTGCACGGCTCTCATTAGGAGGCTAATTAATTAGGAGATACTAAAAAATGTGGAGATGTATAGATGCTTGGTATTTCTTTCATTCAGTCATACAATAAAGAATTGCATTTAAAAAAAATGTCAGGTGCTCTAAAATCAAACAAAGCATTTCAGCTTTCAGTCCCGACATACAACCCTGCATCAGTGGCTAATCTTGACCTACATAAACCCAAGGTGTATGATATTAGATTAAACCTTCAAGCTGTCACCAACCAATATGGCACCATCAGTCATCCTTTTAAAGCATCCATCCGCCTGTCCAGATGCTTTTCCCCCCGCAAGGTTTCTGTCTCTGCCATGGACTTCATTCATTGTTCCATGCTCCCCAGCTTGAGGTGTTGTGTCAGGCCTGACTCATGTTCACCTGTGGTTCTGGACCCTTTTTTATTAGTTCCGCAAACTCGCAGATGGAAAGAGTAAATTGCTGAGGAATGCGCAAGGCTTTTTTGTGTTTGATGTTAAAGGAACAGAAACCTATGATCATACAGGTTGGTCATCAGTGCAAACGTGTACTTCCTGAAGTAATAAAGCAAAATCCCAACCACAAGGTACAAATTACAACATAATTTACCATTGAGATATATGTGTGTGTGCGTGTGTGTGTATACAAAATATATATATATATCAATCAAAGAATGCTTTGGTTTGAGCTTTGACCTAAAATGAGTTTTGTTTAAACATTTGCTCCTTCTCAGCTGCCTCGCCTCCATGCATCCCTCCATTCAAACCTGAGAGAAATCTTATTTGGACATGGAGAGCTTTGTGGAGGGCCGCCGCTGCAGAGGGGGGATTGGACAGATTGACTCATGCACAGTGTTCAGAGCAGCTTTCAACGTTCACCTGCAGCGCTACAGGGAGAAACGTTGCCAGCGTTAAATAATCAGGCACACAAATAACATGTTCTGTGCTTATTCTACAAATCAGTGGGTTTTGTTACAGTTTAAAAAATAGCATATCCATTACATAGGCATTATTAATCAGATTTTTTGTGACAAATGTTTTTGTAAATCTGGTCTAATATGGTCTCCGAAACCTGAATATGATAGTTTTCTGTATTCTGTTCATTTTTTAGTCATCATGTAATGATAGAAAGTCTGTGAATGCACAGAACTGATAATATAATTTCTTCATTATTTTTGAGAACAGGTTTGGTGAGGTTACAGGTCCTGATCTCAGAGTGCTGATTCTGTAACTAACAACATTTTCTGCCTTTTCTCTCACAAAATATTTATAAATAAATATACATGCATATACTGTATTATAAATAAAAAATGAATTCACTCTAAGAAAATTCTACAGAGCCAACACCTGCATAAATTTTATGTTATTTACCTATGAATGATAGCAGATTTCAAAGCATTCCAAATATTGAATCAATTTGTTTAACAAATCAGTTAACAAATATATTAAACACTTAAAATCATTAGAAGGAATTAGCAAAGACAGTTGCAAAAAGAAAAATATTGTGACCTTTGATATAATACAATGTTTACTTTATTAAGTGATAGAGAGCCATGAAATAAATTGGTGATACCTTTCTGCACAGCACAACAGTGTGGATTTTTTGGCCAATGGATATAAGTATCTGATTAAGAAAAAAACATTTATAAAATAACACATAAAGGAAATTTGGCTCCCTCAAATTAAAGAGAGGGCAGGTTTTACTAGCAGAGCACATAAACAATTGATGAAAAAGAGCCGGTATTTTTACTGGGCCCCATTCATTTCCTAATATGGAATTTAATCAATTGCATGGGCGGAGTCATAAACTATATATCTGTCCAGGCCTATCAATCATTGAATCAATGGCATTTTATGACACTGGACACCTGCTGACTTTTATATATTTTCAACATCTTGTTATTGCCAGTCCTTAATCACTGTTGGTTTAGCAATATTCTCAGTGAGGGTTGTGAAAAGGGTTTTTTTATCTTAAATCCACAGCAGATTCCCTTTCGTTTTGATCTAGAAATTGCTATGCAGTGTTGTGGTGCATGCAAGATGGTGCCAGCGCCTATAGACTCTCTGATGAGCCACACTCAATTGGCCTGCTGAATTTATCTGGGCACTAACCTGAGAGTAGCCCTAGGCTGAGTCACCAGGGGGCACGTCCGGGCTGGCAGAATCGGGCCAGGGACCCCAGGGATAGGGAGAGCAGTGGGGGTTGAGGGGAGCCGCCTGTTTTTTGCCCAAGCTCTGTGAACGAACAGCAAACATTAGCAGACAGCTGAACATGCAACATTTGAAAATGTTAAATGTCATGGTGATTCGGAGTCCCCGTGCAGATTTGGTGGAAGGGCAGAGAGTGGATAGGGGAGGGCTGAGGAGGGGTTCAGAGCTGTCATTTGGCCTAGATTCACTCAAATATTCATTCATGATTACAATGGAGTCCCATCAGCATCACTACAGAATGAAAGGGATTTCTTAGGTAGAGTTTATATCAGTGCATTTCATTCATTAGATATACAGGACATGCTATGGCTGACATATTGGTCAAATTAATGTTTTGAAAATCCGGTAAATTCTTCAGCAAAAAGACTGTCAAAAGATGTCAAAGTGTGATTGAAGAGACTAGAGACATAAAAATAACTGCTTATATTAAAACTGTGGCCTGCCACCCCAACGTTTATACCTTCAACTTGATGCAGTTGGGAAATTTTGCAGCCAAATGACAAAATAACTCAATGGCATTTGTGGGCAAAATGGCCTGATGGAAAGGAACCCTGGGCTCCACTGTTTATCTGGGCAAACAGAATTTTGATAATCGCATCTGTGAAGCCACATCTCCATCTATATTGTTATTAACTCATGGGTGCCTGAGCTGCTTAGCCAAGCAATGGTGGGTGACTGTTATGATAATGCAGTCATCATTCTTCACAGCAGACATTTTGGACGTGAGATATAGACGCCACTGTTGAGGTGATGGGGACATCTATCTTGGAAATGGCTGCAGGTGGGCTTCACGATCAGCCGCTTGTTTTCTGGGCAATTGCGGCCTTAATTAGAGCATGGCTGGAGCTGAGCTGTCCATATGGAACTTCGGCGGCAATTTTCAATTCTCGTTCCGCGCCTGTGGGCTCTTCAGCCAAGCACATGGCGAAAGTGAAGGGAAAGGATCCACCTGTTTACTTTATCTTCATGCTGATGATATCTTTCGCCCAGGAAGCCGGAACTTGCCTTATTGCATCCTGCAGTTACTGCAGCTTTGTCCCCTCCTTCAGACAACATGACAACCCCTGGACTGTGCATGTAAGAATGTAAGAGCAGAGTTCTTGACTGAGATGTAAACATGTGGGACAGGTTTGCTCAGATAATCCTGTCAACGATCACATGGAAGGTTAAGTAGTCTTCTTGTGTGGAAAATACATGCCAATTACCAGATGGCCAAATGGGATATACATACATGTGCTTACAACTCGTCACCAGGAAATAAATGTAAAATGAAAATGTGTGTAGGGCTTATATCATTTGTTGTCTTATCTTCTTCTGTCTTTCCATTCAAAATAATAGGTTGATTTCAGGTGACATCACGCCAAGGCACAAAATTCAGGTGGAGGGCAGGAAGTGAAGTAGTGAGGATCTGCCACCTGAAAAGATGCCCATGTTTTGTATAGTTTAAAGCGACTCTAACTGATAAAAGTCATTACACCTCGCAATGTAAATGTCAAAAATTTCTCCTGTTGCAGCAAAAAATCAGCACAGAATTTCATGTTACAAGGCTGGTTGGAGGGTTTGGTTTTCTTTTTCACAAAAAGCAGGTTGGTATGCGATGGGATGGGTTCCCACCAAGAGCTCGCTAAACACTGAACACGGGCATTACTATGTAAATAATGAAAAACTAATAGAACACATTCAGCTAAATACCATGCATTCCAGTTGATGTTGCATATACTTATGCATATAGATCTATTCACATACTCTATATGTTTATTGTTTTTATAACACCACTCCAGCATGACAAGCTTTGCACACAAGAACTTCATATATGTGTATTGGTGTTTTATGATGTGACGATAAAAATGATTTGATTTGATTTGATAACACTTTTTTTATGTAGGCTTGTTAAAACCGTAACATAGAGGAGCAATGATTTCTAAACTGTGGTACTCATGACGCATTTGGTGAAAATATCATATTTATATATTTAATAAAGGACATATTTTACATTTACATGTAAAACACATTCAAATATCTGGAGAAAAAAATGTTTAATAAGAATATTCCATTAATTCAGATCTAGGATGTCTTATTTTTGTGTTCCCTTTATTTTGTTTGAGAAGCATACTGTATCTGAAGTCTTTCCGAAATTCAGTCGTGGTGAAGAATTTGCCATTTTTAGCCAGTCACAAAATGAGATTTTCCCACGATACCATTTTGATGTGTGTAGCTTTAGATGCAAATGAGGAGATGAGAGGCGGGACGAAGAGGAGAGCAGCCTATAGACATGAGAAAGAGGAAGTATACTTTCATATGAAGACATAAGGGAGACATTCCTGATCTGACCATCTGCCGCTCTCTGAACGGTGAAGCAGACAACCACTCTTTAGACATATCACCATTTCTAGCCACTGCAGGACCATAGACAGGCTAAGGGAACTCATAGTAATGTTAAATAATCTCACAAAGTGAATTTTTCATAATAGGGAACCTTTAACCAGCACATGTCCAAGCCCATCTAAAGTTTTCCAGAGTCCAATTTGCTCAGTGGCACCTCAGTGGCACCTTGGCGCTTCGGGATTTGAAACCGGCATTTGAATCCAGAGGAGAATTGGGAGAATGCCATGTGGTCAGATGAGACCAGAATAGAAACTCATGTTTGTAGGGGAAAGAATGCTGAGCTGCATCCCAAGAACAAAACTCCTTTTTTCAGTGAGAGCATTGAAGATGAAACATGGCTGTATCGTCCAGCATGACACTGATCCCAAACGCATGTTGCTGTATATACATGCTGCTGTATTTTGACCTTTAGGCCCAGCATAATTTTTGGCTCTTATTGCAGCATTGTTGTGATGCCTAGGCAGTCCTGGCCTAGCCAGTCACATACATGCATGGGTTCTAATCACCCACACCGAACGTGCAGCAGCTGGGGGTGATTAGAACCCATGCATGTATGAGACTGGCTAGGCCAGGACTGCCTTTATACTGTATACTGAACCCTTTACACTGTAAGCTAGTTTCGCCTTGCGAATGTGTTAACATTAATTCCATGTGCAACTTGGGGCAGTGGTGGCATAGCAGTTAAGGAGGCGGCCCCGTAATCAGAAGGTTGTCGGTTCAAATCCCAAAGCGCCAAGGTGCCACTGAGGTGCCACTGAGCAAAGCACCATCCCCACACACTGCTCCCTGGGCGCCTGTCATGGCTGCCCACTGCTCACCAAGGGTGATGGGTTCAATGCAGAGGCACATTTTGTTGTGTCACCATGTACTGTGCTGTGTATTAAAATGACAATCACTTCCCTTTTTTTTTTTCAGTTCGTTTGTGCCTCTCTCCTCTCACCACAACGTGGCATGACAATATCATATTTACGTATGATTCTGTTAATATACAGTATGTGTTAATCATTACAGAGGAGCATTAACATGCACTGTTAAAACACACATCACAGGTTGTGAGGGACAAACAAAAATTTTCTTTTGTTTGTCCCTCACAACCTGTGATGTGTGTTTTAACTGTGCATGTTAATGCTCCTCTGTAATGAATCAGCAAAAACACACAACATAAAAAAAAAGATCATTAAAGCTGATCATTTTAAGTCCTCGTTTTATGTTCATGTCAGTGACTCCATTTTAGGATGTTGCCCTTCAGTCATGCCTCGCTAGATTTTCCATTTGCCCACTCACATCCCTTCTCCCACTCCTGTCACTGTGAAATATGCGTCTCCTCCTCCTTCTTCCCTTGGGGAACAAGATGCAAACCAGCGGGTCCAGTCTGAAGCTTTAATTCCAGTGCTATCATGATTTCCTCATAGATAAAAGGTCATTTCAACCAAAGCAAAACTCAAAGAGCCAATAAAAATGAAGAGTCTGTGCAGCTGACAGTGACAGTGTACTTCCTCTAGGTAGCCACGGTGGAAGAGAACAAATGAACTGCAGTCGCAATGGAGATGAGCTGAGCCTCTGGAGGTGAATTTCTGAGGCGCTCAGCTGGAATCTTATAATCCACAGACACTAAGTTGCTGTGGCACGGCTCTGGCGGTGAATTTAGAAAGTTCAGCAAACGTGCCCAATTAAAGCACATGCAGACACACACACATACTTCACCACACAGCGAATGCCTGCTCTGTATTTTATTGAGCAGATAAATGCAGCACCGGCATACAAACAGGATTACATATGATAAACAAGTAGTTTATTGCTGCAATTAATCCATAAATATTTAACCCATAAAAATAAATGAGCGCAATTAGAGCTGCTGGTGTACAGTCTGACCTACTACATGGATTTGGAAGTCATCTCCACCAGAGACAATCCCTACATAAAGATGGTGACAAGCTGATTCTGACCTTTTGTTTGTGTATTTAAATTAATTTCAAATGGATACGCATGGCTGCCGTCGCGCCACATGCTTGGGGTTTGTTCACAGTGGATCTGGACGCATTTAATTTTCAGGTGCAACCAGATGAAAATATTCAACCTCACAGTACCATGTGGTTCACAGCATAGTTGGGAAAGTCATCTGAATCAGTCCTTACTTAAAAAAAAACACCAACACTGAACAATCCTAATTCAACGGTACTGGCAGACATGAAACCCCTAACCAACCCAGAGCTTCCACCATGCTATAGATGTTACAGCTGCTTGTAGTCACTTGATGTTGTAGCAGGATACCCAATCTGCTCTCTACATACTGATGATGGTTTGAAGATAGACCCGTTGCCACAGATTTTCAGCCTTTTCTTTTTCTTTCCCTTCTTCAAGAAGTCCACCCCACCCTCGCTCAAGCAATCTGCGGTATCTCAACCCCAAAATGTATTCACTCTGCTCCAGAGACCTGGATAAGTAGGGCTAATTACTAAAGTTTATGTTCAGCCAAAAAAATAAGGGAGTGTGCCTGTTATTACACCAGCACAGGGAGGATGCTGGTTCAACTATGCGGACAATAAGATGTAAATGCTTGTACACAGCAAAGGGTGATGCAGTTATCTGGAGATCCACTCCTTCTTATTACATAATCGGTTTGGAAATCCTCTTGTCTGGCCCAACTGCTGCCACATTCGCTGCAGCGTAAATGGTTATGCGCCACATACTGAAAAAAAACAGTTGTGCATTTACAAGCAGATTTTATGTCTTAACGATGCGGTTTTGCCTTTGAACGTCCATTAATTGCTGAGTTCTGCTGCAACATTAAACTGCCATCCATTTAATTGTGGAACATGTTGTGCTTCTCATGATTTCATACCATTGAACAATAAATGCAGCTGTAAAGTTTATTATTTATTTCTTGTGTTCGAGAGCATAATACTGCTCGTACCCCCAAACTGTATGTGCCGTATGCAAATATGTAGCACAACTTTTCCCTTTGTTGCAAATAAGTATAATGTCTTAAATTTTTTTCATACGAAAATTTAAATGAATCAGGAGCCGTAAGTGTCTGGAGCCGTAACTGAACTGAAGGCCAAATGCTGTGTATAAAGTGTTCCAACGGGGATAAATCAGACCATGGACTGACGTAGACATGGCACAGAGGACGTGGTGGCCTAGTGGTTAAGGAAGCGGCCCCGTAATCAGAAGGTTGCTGGTTCGAATCCCGATCTGCCAAGGTGCCACTGAGGTGCTACTGAGCAAAGCACCGTCCCCACACACTGCTCCCTGGGCACCTGTCATGGCTGCCCACTGCTCACTAAGGGTGATGGTTAAAATCCGAGGACACATTTCATTGTGTGCACCATGTGCTGTGCTGCAGTGTTTCACAATGACAATCACTTCACTTTGTTTAATGGCTGATGCGTAACAAATTCAGGGAACGTTAAATGTCAATTTAATAGCTCATATTAAAACAGTCGAAACAACAAAAACAGTTTACAGGTCGTTGCCGATTTTTCCAAATATGAGGCTCTGTGGCTGGATTCAGTCATTATTAAATATACCACAGGCTGAGGTTTGAAGAAGCCTGCTGTATGAGATCTGATTGCGCTGGAGATGTTATGTTTGGCCTTGAGGCCTTTTTTCCCCAGCATTTAACTGGAAGCATCCAACAGAAGAGGCTTTACTCTTGATCCTTAAAGTTTTAATGTCTGTGAGAGATTTCCACTTGTCTGGCTACAAACAATGTTGAGCACACGTGGAACTGAGGCGCCACAAAAACGACAGCTGTTGTCAAACTAATCCCAATTGTATCCCAATTTGTTTTTTGGTGGGGTTTCTTGACAATGATCATGTAGGATAAACTGAACAGTGCAACATCTATCAAGTTCATGTCTGACAAAAAAAAACAATAACTGTTAGGGTGTTTCATTAAAATGTCAGTCATTTCCCTTGAGGGTTAAATGGATCTAGATTGTGCCTTTTTACGAAGCATTGTTCCCTGTGAAAATATGTATACAATTCCGAAATTTGAATATAAAAAAATAAATATAAAATGGGTGAAATATCCAGCCCAAACATTGTTCATGTTGTAAATGGTTGCTGGAAATGGAATTCTGCACACATGACGAGAGGAACTATCAACAACTATTAGTCTGGACTTCCAATCCAATGTTGTGTTTGTCACTTCATTCATTATTAGAAAACTCTTTTCAATTGAATTGTTTTAGTAGAGCTTAAAACAGTTGCAGTTGAACTGTCTTTCAAACCCATTTCATGTTTTTTTTTGTGGAACAACAAGGACTTCTGTAAATGAACCTAAACTTTTGAACTGTAGTGTCCATTGATACCTTATGACATCACCATTTTCTATCGGCAGGATAATATATCCTTCCTGCAGTATTAAATTGTTCAGGACTGGTTTGAGGAACAATTTGTCCTAATACTTAGAGTTTGGTTTTCAGTGCCAGATACCACATGACACCCTCACAAGTCTTGTGGCGTCCATGTTTTGAAGTGACTTAATTTGGAAATGATAAGAAACGCAATTGAAACCAGAGAAACTGGTGTTTTCAGACAGAGCAGTGAAGTGAAGGACCCAGTAGTTTTTCATGTTTAAACAGGAACATGGCTACTTTTGCAATGGCTAATGCATTTGATATGATAATTCTGAAATGGCTGAATTGAAATACAACTCTTTGATATGATAATCAACATTTCTTGTGTTTGCTGCTTTGTTTGCTGTGGTGTGGGTCAAGATGAAAGAGATCCCTAATAATCCTGGTAATGTAATGTAGAGTAAACATGTACATCCTGATTTCAGATTCAGTGGTTCCAAGGCCAAGGGAGCGGTGAGTCTGCGTAACCCGAGCTTGGAGCGTTCCGGAAGGCTAAGCTCTTTGGAATATCAGCAGGACGCTCCTTCCCTTGGCCCACTTCGCAAGGGTTCGGTTTCACATCTTCTTGGAGCATTGCATCCATTTTTAGATGTTTTGACTTTTGTATCGTCTTGGGCACTTGTGACCTCGAAGCTTAGCAGCAGACGAGAGATGCGAGGAGTATTGCTTACCGAGGTCACCGCGGTGTAAATCTGAGACCGCCTCAAAGACATGTGGCTCTTTTATGGCAAGTTCAGAGAATAAAGATCAGCATGTGCCCTTTTCTAGCATCACTCATAATTAGAACAAGGAAACTGTAGTACAATTTGGCTTGAAAGGGTGGTAGTTGTTGGTTAGACACTTACGTATAAACCATAAAACTTCAAAGTCACAGGTTTAAACCCCACTTACTACCATTACGTCCCTGAGCAAGTCTGTCCCTGTAACTACTGGCTGTAATTTGCTCTGGATAAGGGCATCTGATAAATGCCGTAAATGTAAATTTATTGTGTTCATTTTCCTAACAACATATTTCATGAAGAGAGTGGTGAGGGGTTAGGCTGAGGCCTGCTATATTAAAACAGTCACCTTGACTGAGGAAGTCTGTAGAGGAAGTAACACCAAAACACACAAGCTGCCCACTGTGTGTCTGGCGCAGGGGAGTATTTTTGGAGCGTGTGGCGGCAGCCACCCTGTTCTGTGGCTCATTTATCTTCATCACTTTTTCCATCCAGATCCTGGCACTCTCCTCCCTTGACTAAACGTGTGTTTTGGGCGAGTCCCCAGACGCGGTTGGCAGTGTCTCCCGGTCTCCAGGCCCAGTATACACTATGCACCTGTCAGCCCTAATGGGGCAGGGCCGCTTGGTCGCTGACTGGGCTGGAAAACTGACCCAGAGCTGGACTTTGGGTAATGACAAATGAATCTCTCGCTCTCCGACCATGTCAGTGGAAACATTGCTGCGCTGCCGCTGTGTCACGGGTTGACTGGCTTTAGTGGTCAGGTCTGTTGTTTCATGGAGGGTGAGCCATGCATTAGTTAAGAATGCTGGCAACAGGCTCAACAGCATCAGTACTCCACAGTACTCCAGTGTAAACAACCAGGAAAAATACTCTACTCTAAAAATACTCGAGGATGCACCTACTCATATTTTGTTATTATATAACAAAACTAAAGACACAGGACCATGAAATAAACTGCATGTTATGTGATTAAAAAAAAACCAAACAAGGCAAAAAGTAGAATTTTTGAGTCTCTCCAAATCAGGGAGCTTTCGCTGTAATGACAGCATTTCACACTCTTGGCTTCTCTCCACCACGTTAAATTAGACAATGGCGATGCTGAACACTTTATCATTCTCTCTTGTTAATGAGCATCTCATGAAGCCGCGTTCAAACCGCGTTCAATATTCAAACCAGACCCATAAGGAACGGAAAAGAGGAGTTGCTGATTTACAGCCATGCCCATCCTAATGAAAGCTCTTAGAAGATCTACACCAACCAGCCACAACATTAAAAACCACCGGCCTAATATTAATATTGTGTTGATGAATCTTATACTGCCAATGCCATAGTTGACAGCAGATTTTTTTAATCAGATTAAAATTAAGTAATTGTCATTGTGAAACACTTCACCACAGCACACGGTGCACACAACAAATTGTGCGGGATGGCACTTTGTTCAGTGGCACCTTGGCAGTTCGGGATTTGAACCCACAACCTTTCGATTACAGGTCCTCTTCCTTACCCGCCAGACCACCACTGTTTAAGTCTGAGGATTATACTTGATTTCCAGCACATCTAACAGATGTGCTGGAAATTGGGTGGTAGTAGCCTAGTGGGTAACACACTCGCCTATGAACCAGAAGACCCGGGTTCGAATCCCACCTACTACCATTGTGTCCCTGAGCAAGACACTTAACCCTAAGTTGCCCCAGGGGGACTGTCCCTGTAACTACTGATTGTAAGTCGCTCTGGATAAGGGCGTCTGATAAATGCTGTAAATGTAAATGTAAATGTAAATGTAACAGAAGCTTGATCAGACAGAATTTTGAAGAAAATTTTGTAAGACAGTTGGTAAGTAACTTTTTCATGTTCCTCAAACATCCACTGACAGGTCCAGCCTTCAATTGTGTCAGTGCTTCTCCATCTTGGTTCTTCCTATGGCCACTTTTGGTACGCGCTAAATACCGCATTCTGAGAACATATCCCACACAACCTGGGTTTCGGGAACACAGTCTAACCACCCCAATCTGGTCAAGTAACATAGACGCTTACATTTCCACAAAATTCAAAGACCTTATCATCAGTGTCATTCCTTTCGCATGTCTGTAGTTTTAATGTTCTGGCTGACCGGTGTATGTACCGCTGCATGGTTAGTGTAAAATGAATTACGTCCAATCACAAAACTACAGCCATTACATTTGTGCCATGATACCAGATATTGCCGTGGAAAATCAATGTCATCCCCCATCCCCAGAGAACACCAAATGCAGAATTAACTGAATATGATGAGGCTGCTTAACTAGATGTGTGTCATCTTTATGCGTTGTGACCGGGAGCAGTTCCTCATGTAAAATTTTTATTCTGTTATTTAATAAGCCATTTCATATTCATTTTCAGTGAAAACTTCTTTCAGCACGGTAGTCAAGGTGATGGAATGTTAGACGGGGTTGCAAAGTCCCCACAAGACTCGTGAGGGGTGATAAATTGGCCCAGTGGGGGCCCTGGACAGAAGCCTTACGCTATCCGACCCAGTGTCCGCCTGCCAGCGTCTATCGCAGTGGATCTTCAGTGATCCAGGATGGATGACGGGTGTTCTGTCACTTTCTGCAGATGCCATATGATCACTTCCCTTTCGCTGCTGCATTTCTACTTTGTTATTACCTGACAGCAGAACTTTCCCCGTTGTGAAACACCTCCCATAATTCAAATTGCTGCAACCGCTCATTCAATTTTTTTTTTTATTGACCCCACACACTCCTGTGCACATTTATTTTAGGGAGGGAATTCCCACAGATTCACTTTGATCTGATGAGCATTTAAACTCCCTCAGGCCTTTTATGTATGACTGAACAGCCAATTTTGCTTCTCTCATTAATCTGCTGCCACATCCCCATTTAGCATTGACATCTGTGACAGTCTTGTTAATTGGGTTGATAGAAACAGTTTTCATTTTACTAAGAAAATCATCTTATATACACAGAATGCACACGCGTGCATTCTTTCAGCGTTAGTGCAACAGCTTATAACATTAATATATTATAACCCATCAGAGGATGAAAATGGTACAAGCGGAGGCGACCTGTACTGATGTGGCACATTTCAGGCATTTCAGATGCAGGGAATTATACACCGAACAAAAATACAATCGCAAACCCTCTACGTTCCTCTCAACCCTCCCGACATCATCCCTGGCACAACATTCCCTGGCAAACACTCTCACCAAAAAATAGCACCATCTGACCTAATTTACTCTGCATGTGACTGGTAGGACAAAAACGTACAGCAGGTACTGCAGCTGCATCTCCATCATCCTGACGTCGCCTGCCTAAAACGAGTTGTTCTGTGGATTATGTTGTGTGTTGGGTGCCACCTCACATTAATATACAGCGCAGACCCGGTTAGAGAAAGCTTTGTTGGGGTTGTTGTGGGTTTATAATAGCGGTGGAGGGCGGACATTCCGATAGTAGCTGCCATGTCCTCCTGTGTCCTTACTGCCACCAAAGGACATGGACAAGACTGCGAGCTCCGAGCTGTCTGAGCTGCTCAGCTCTATTCACTCTTTGTTCGCCTGGTTCAATTTCTTATGACTTTGGTTACAACTAATGCTGACACTAATATATTAATTGTATTAATGCATCAGTTTATTCGTGACATTATAAGCATGCTACATATTTCTGCCTTACGTATTATGTCCGCAGAACTCCTTACCAGATGTGTGTAGAGTTAAGAACAGCAGCTAATGAGCCGTACAATAAGCAGTTGGCATACATTTTTCATAAGGCATCAAAAAAAAAAACAACATGCCGTCATGAAATGGAATAAAATGAATGTGACACGTACCAAGAAGAGACTACGAAATATACAAGGGGAACACTGTGAGACAAGCTGGTGCAGAGATGTGACACCTGGCAACATGCCACAACAGAGCAACATGCAGTTAAACTGAATCTGAAATAAACTGAGGCAGCACGCTGAGACGGTATCGGCAGTCGAGGCAGTTGCAGTGGTGTTGGGTTACATCTGAAGATGCTGCTGGGGGTAAAAACAGATGCAGTGACAGATGCGGGAGGCCTGGAGTGTACACACAGATATAAAAATAAAAAATAATACATGTCACACATCGTTATTTTGATAAGTATATTCAGAGTACAGCCCTGTAACCTTGACATTATTTCATATATAAAATGCATTGATGAGGTTAATGCTGTTTCTCCTGTGACATTATGCCAGGCCTCCCATCACAATGATCTCCTTTTGATGGACTTTGTTGGCTTTCTAGATGAATCCTTCATTTCACGATGCCAGCTTCTGTTCGGCTTTTGCTTTCGTGTTCTCCAGTTACATGCGATTGATTCCAGAGCTCAACTGGTTCAATTGTTTGTCTATTTATAGCCAAGCATCCATAGGCAGACATCTGTTATGCAATGCATGACAAAATTAACCAATGGAAGCGTCCTTTAATATTAGACTGGCCTGTGGATTCAGTATCATCTTTTCATCAGCAACATTTTCACACCTCGGCACTGACAAACAAGACAACAATAGAACGAAAACACAAAACCATATTTAAACAATAATAATGTAATTACAAAATACCAAAATACACCATAAAACAACATCAGATCATAAACACCCTGTCATTGGCCCAAAAACTGACAGTAATATTATTTCAGAAATATTCTATGAAAAAAAAGATCTAAAATGCATTTAGCACAATTAAGATCAATCCATTAGATCAATTAAGTCAGTAAGATCAAACAGCTGAGTCGTAAAAAAACTCAATGGAGAGGTTTCACAGACAATTACTTTCTAAAAAAAATTTATAAAATAAAATGAAAAAATTATATTTACATAGAACTGATTGCCCACCATACCATGTTTTTGGACATTAAAAACTAATCTTTAAAAGTATTTTTTTCCATTTTTTTTCTTCAAAATTTCAATTAACTTGGCAATTCAAATTTTCAATTAAAACACAACAAAATCTAAAGTTACGTATCATAAGTTTATGGGCGATATAATCAACCTCCATCCTGCCAAGAGCCACCATTGTTAATCTGATCAAGCTCATATAATCTGTTTATAATCAAAACCAACAATGCCAAAGACAGCTTGATTTTCAAATGAATAATGGATGCAGTCATTTTGGTCGAATTTCACCATTCTGTGGTCAGTGGCTTAAAATTCAGTGGCCCCTGAGCCGATGATAGATGAATTGTGGTTACCGTGGCCTGGCCGCGGCCTTTGAGTGGTGTGGTCAGTCTGGCCCACCACTGGCTGAAACGCTCCCGGATTCTGCTGTGCGAGTGCATGTGTCACACAAGCTTTCTCCTGGCCACGAAGGAAAGTGCCTTGGTGACAGTGATACCCTCCATCACGCTCACTCACACACAAACACACACCACCTTTGATAAATTGGCCTCCTCACGGCATGTCGTCTGACCTTCACAGCCATTCAGTTCGTCTGGCGGATGAATACATATTTCCTTCTCCCGGAGCCGAAGCGTCCCGCACATTTAATCAAGCCAGCATGCCCCGCCGCCGATAAAGCAAATGGATTCGCTCCAATACATTAACCCTGCGGGAGGACACAGGTCATTTCCGTGATGTTGCCCCATGACCTGTGGATTCAGGGATCGAATCTCCGCGCCAGAGTAACCTCTCAACTCCAGGGCCATCAACCAGAGAGAGACTGCGGCACGCGCGGATTCGCACTAACAAATGAGCCCTGGGCCTGCGCATATATCAGCTTAATGCCGCAAGCAGGTCAAAAAGTATTTGTCGCTTGTTTAGCAGCAAATGGCCTGTGGCCGCAGCGTTCTGCTTCCCCCAAGCGCAGCAGTAACCTGTGCTCTGAGGACGGGTCTCTTTTCTTGAGCCATTGTTTCCCACAGAGTGACAAAATAAGAATTGTTTCTTTTTTTTTTGTGGGAAGGGGATGAGTCTCAGGAAGGTGACCTTAAACATCTCACACTACCAGAACCATTTCAGCAGAGCAAGGGATAATTCTCAGATGCTCGGCAAAGATCTTGATAGTATTGTTGTTTTGATCACAACAGAATGCTGCAAATGGCTGCAGTTTTTGGGAAGGCAGGGCCCACAGCTCTACATTTGCATTTATAAAAAAAAAAAAAAAACACACTGTAATCGTAAACACTTGTCATGGCACTCCAGGCCAGGTTTTCTGGATGTTCTGTGTCTTTCGTGTGCCTGAGAACCTTTAATCACCTGTAGTTTGTTAGAAATGCTTCTAATCTGCGCGCCAGTGTTCCTGTGTCTCAGGGACTGAAGCCTTGTTTTTGTGTCAGTCGTGCATGAGCGTCCTTTCTGCCCAACAAGGGCCGTGACAACACTAAATACACCGATCAGTAGACAGTAAGGCACTCCTTTTATCACTTTTTCCATCAGCGTGGACCTGCCCTGACAGTCATACCCAACACAGCTATGGCAAAAATTTGTGCATATTTACAGAGACCAATCTCCGACAATAGGTTTTTGTAAAGGGAATTTGAGGGGACTTCGATGCAGGCAATGTTCCGCATGAATGCGAGGAACATTGTTCAGAAGACAAAAAGCAAAAGAACAACAAATATATGAATACAACATGAACAAAAAAGAAAAATGCTAACTATGAAATATATGCAATGCTGACTTTTGACGTGCATTTGTTAGGTATGTTTTCTATTTTCTCATCATGTGCTTTTGTGCTAAAACTGATTAATGCAGAAATAGCTCCTTGATAATATCCACAGTGTTAGTGGTCTAATAATTGTTGCCTTGATTATGATGGCTGTCATCCAACATGTCACACAAGCGCTCATATTTTGAGAAATCTAGCTAAAATGACTCCCCCACTACCACTCTGTACTGGTTACATTCAGAATGTTAGTCAAATACAGTACAGGCCAAACGTTTGGACACACCTTCTCATTCAATGTATTTTCTTTATTTTCATGACCATTTACATTGGTATATTCTTACTGAAGGCATCAAAACTATGAATGAACACATGTGGGGTTACGTACTTAAAAAAAGGTGAAATAAGCAAAAACATGTTTTATATTCTAATTTCTTCAAAATAACCGCCCTTTGCTCTGATTACTGCTTTTCACACTCTTGGCATTCTCTCGATGAGCTTCAAGAGGTCGTCACCTGAAATGGTTTTCCAACAGTCTTGAAGGAGTTCCCAGAGGTGTTTAGCACTTGTTGGCCCCTTTGCCTTCACTCTGCGGTCCAGTTCACCCCAAACCATCTCGATTGGGTTCAGGTCCGGTGACTGTGGAGGTCAGGTCTCCACTTTTTGTTAAGTACATAACTCCACATGTGTTCATTCATAGTTTTGATGCCTTCAGTGAGAATCTACCAATGTAAATGGTCATGAAAATAAAGAAAACACATTGAATGAGAAGGTGTGTCCAAACTTTTGACCTGTACTGTATATGGTGAACTCTGCCATCCCACCCAACTGTTATGAGAATGTTTATGAGAATTCACGAATGGAAAATTGGCCTCGCAGTGAGGCAGTGGAAGCCTTGTGGTTACAACAGCAGGCTCAGAGTTGAAGAAGAAACTGGGGTTAAGGTAGTACACAAAAAAAAATCTACAAAAAAAGAAATTCTGGCTAAACTTGCTTGACATGTTCTATGTCACTTTGTTCTGTGTAACTGCATTTGTATAGCTTGTTATTTTGTCTCTATATGTAAAAGAACAAGGTGTCGTCTGTGGGCATCTATTCCAGGATTAGCATGAAAACAAAGAGACTGTGACTGTGGTGGCCAATCCATTACTGTCCACTGTTCTATGAGGTACATGTTCCCATTCACGGAATTTAAAAATATTTCCAACATCTGTCATGTTTCAATGTTGAATTGCAACCCTTCATACATTCAAAACTAAATGTGAAGATCCAAAAAAAGTCAAGCTTAGATTTAGGCATTTATCAGACACACTTAACCAGACTCACTTACAATCAGTAATGACAGGGACAGTCCCCCTGGAGACACTCAGGGTTAAGTGTCTTGCTCAGGGACACAATGGTAGTAAGTGGGGTTTGAACCTGTGATTCTGTAGTCTCCTGGTTCATATGCAAGTGTTTTACCCACTAGACTACTACCACCATACCGGCTCCAGTCCAACACTGTGGAGATCCATGTTGCACGTTTTCAGTGGCCCAGCATGCTGTCCACTGAGCTTTAGCCTGGATCTGTATTCTTAGACAACTATATCAGCACGGGCACGATTCCAAAGAAAAGACAACCCACACTGACCATTACAGATGGACATTTTCCTGCTGCACTAATGTAAGACATCTTCTGGGAATAAGTCCCCGTGGACAATTATTGTACAGCATGATCAGACATTTTTTAATTGCGTTGGTGGTTTTTATTAATTCTAAAAGTTTTCATTCATTCCTTATTCGAACCGAAGCCCAAGACTCATTTAATGTGTGCAAAAATATGAATAGTTTTTTTTTTTTGCTGTATGCTGAATCCTGCACAATGGGCTAAAAATTCGTGGCAATGAGAAAGCCAGGGTGGTGAAATAAGAAGTGTCCTATCAGACAATGAGAAAAACACAGCAAGAGGCAGAGGGAAAATACGCATTGTCTGCTTCCCATCAGCCAGACGTGGACAGGAGGGAGCGAAAGGAGAGAGAAAAATTGAGCGAGGGAGGGAAAGATTAGACAGAAGAGGAGGCTGGAAAAATGGACTTTCTCCCCCAAGGGCTAATCTGTCCCTTTCACCTTCACCAAATTTCTCATACGCACCTCAAACATCCTGTTACAGGGCAGGAACTGAGCGACAGCAGGAAATTATTCTGCATTTATTTGTGACACCATTAAATGTAAGAGGTATGGCTGTTCCGGCTGGGCTCGATGGGTCGGCCGCATTGTTCCTGTGATGTTTTTACTTGATACAGTCTCCGACCTTCACAGCGGGGGGAATAAAGAACACCTCCTCCCTGTACTGGGGGTCCCAAAGTGTTGATAGGATCTTCCTGTGCACTAATTAGCTCGAAGCCTCCTGATATAGGAGCGCGGTTTCATCCTTTTTTTTTTAAAGAGTGCATCACATGATTTTTAGCTATGCCAAGACAACATATCATTCAGCACACGGAACGCTACACAATTTACTTTACTTTACTTGGCAGACAATTTTATCTAAAGAATACACCAGCAATTCTCATTTGGTTTCCATAGATTTTGAGTTTAAAAACGAAGAGCCCTGATAAGGCCTAACTTGTCAAGAATAGAACATGCTCGGGAATTGTTAGACGAGTGTGTGTGCATGTGCGTGTGTTAGTGTTGGACTCGTTTGAAATACAAGTGTCACATTTCGGGTGTGTCAGTCATGTAAGACGGCATTTCATGGTGGACATGCAACAGTTTGCACAACAGTTTTTGTTCTTTGAATGACAGAAGATGCTCCACTAAGTCTGTTGACACAATTCAGATTCAGCTTCTCTGGCAGGCGAGGGCAGGTTTTAAACACCTCATTTTAGCTCTTCTTTTTTAAAGTATTTATAATTGTGATAATCATATTCAGTTATACCACCGTGTACTTCCAAAATGGCAACCCTTGCATTCTCTTGATGCATCATTTTAGGTGACCAAATGCCTCCAGAATGGCATTGCTAGACTGCAGATGGAACTAGTACAGCATGGAAGAAACATGTTAAGACTCTTTTATTAGCCACAACTCCATAATTAAGTATTGATTATGGGATTGTGTGGGTTTGTGATGGTTGATCCTCTGTGTCGACCTCTAAGGGGAGCAGCCAAAAATAAAAGAATTAAGTTTGAACCACAAACTATGGCATAAGTGAAAGATATTGATACCAGTGGATTTTGTGGTTATAGCCACAAAGCAGAATGGTTAGCAGGGCATGATTATTGCATATGGTTATTGGAAATTCTACTTTGCTGTCTATGATCTGCACAATTATCCAGCCATTCATTTAGGAAAGTGAGACATATGTGAGACACATACATTACAGGCCAAATGTTTGGACAAACCGTCCCATTCAATGTATTTTCTTTATTTTCATGACCATTTACATTGGTAGATTTTCACTGAAGGCATCAAAACTATGAATGAACACATGTGGACACACCATTGACAAATTGTTGAGGCATATGTATAGAAATCTTTACACACTAATATGCCAAAGCAAACAGCATGTTTACAGTCTGCACTATGCTCCTGTTTGAACCATCTGAAGTAAACATTGGCAATAAATCTTGTTAGGCAAACGACAGAATTATAAACTGCTTCCAGGAATTTTATTTTCTAGACAGAGAAAAAGCCACCAGCATTGTGAAGGACCCTACACACCCCTTCACATGCACACTTTGCCGTCCTACCATCCGGAAAAAGGTCAGAGGCAGTCGGGCCCTCACTGCCAGACTCTGCAACAGCTTCATCCCACAAGCCATCAGACACCTGAACACTCAGGGACTTTCCACTCTGGACACATACACACATACACACACACTTTTGTAGCCAAGTGTGTGTTTATGTAGCCAAGTTTGTCGATGTCGCACACGTGCACTTTATGTCAGTAACTTTGTTTAATCGTTCAAATTTTACACCAGGTTTTGGAGAAACGTTATTTCGTTTCGCTATGTACTGTCTAACGTATATAGCTGAAATGACAATAAAGCTCAACTTCAACTTCAAGTTTGATTTATTAAGATTAAATCCCAAAATAACAGGTTGCATCGTGGTGCGTATATAAGGCAGTGCTATGGTGCTGTCTAGCAACTCACAACACATTTCGCAGATAGAAACAGAATGCAAATGATATATTGAACTTACATATTTTAAATTATATATTTTGTGAAGAAGAATGTTCCATTCCTTCCCTCTTGTCAGTCTCACTCTCCTGCTGTCCTGTTGCTTTGGCATCAAACGAGAATTTGGTTGGGAGGATTTGTTGGGAGGTTTCTCATGGCGATTTATGATCTGTTTGAGTCCGACGTGCAGTGAGAAGCAATGCTGCACGCTGCTGGCCATGCTCTACCTTTCCCCCCTTGGCTGCGACCTCGCCTGCACCCAGTGACCCGCGCTCCACTGTCTTCAGCTCTGTCATTATACCTTCTGCCACCTTTTCTGCCCCTTTGAAATGGAGGCGGGTGCCCGGAGCTGGGTAAACAGTGCACCGTCCGGACTGCGGTTGGGGTGGCAACGTCTGAGAGGTGGAGGCGGTTGACGGCGGGGAATAAATGCTCCTTTCTTTATTTTTTTTCTGGATTCCAGGTCCAGCGGCAAATACAGTTTCATACAAATGCAGTTTCAGGAAGAAGAAAGAACCTTCTTTTTACTTGCAACTGCCCCTCTAATAACTACCTAATAGTACACCATTACTGTAATTGTGTAGATTAAGCTAAAACTGCTGTTTGGTCTCTGTTTGGGACACATGCTATACATTGTGAGGAAGTTTCTATCCAGAATGGCTTGTGGGTGGACATTTTCACCCTCTTTGCCCAGCAGTGATGTGTGCAGATTTACATTTACAACATTTGTCAGATGCCCTTATCCAGAGTGACTTACAATCAGTAGTTACAGGGACAGTCCCCCCTGGAGACACTCAGGGTTAAATGTCTTGCTCAGGGACACAATGGTAGCAAGTGGGATTTGAACCTGGGTCTTCTGGTTCATAGGCATGTGTGTTACCCGCTAGGCTACTACCACCCTGGATACTGTAGTAGGTGTGCACAGGAACTCAATGGAAACGCAAAGGACAATGTGACTAACTACTTGCCACGGGTGTAAGAAGTTGTCTCTGAAAATAGCATTTTATATACCTGTAGAAACCAAATGCACAAATGTCAACTGTAGATGAAGTTGCATGTCTAGCAGATTTGCACGCTGGATGCCGCCGTTATCTCAGGTCCCGTAATAAACATTGGTGCACCCCGGTTACACCCCGGTTCGCAGATGTCCCGCTTTTTTAATGGTGCGGAAATTGGTCTGCTGGTGGGATCGTTAGGCTTCGGGTGTCAAACCACAGCAAGACCAAGGAGTCTGGAAAACCTGGTGGCTGGTCGTGAGAGAGACTGCGCTCGGCGACCGCCAGAACAGCGGAATATATCCCGCGCCAGTGCAACGACCGCGGTCCGGTGGGTTGGTGGGATGTTTAGCCTTTTTCCTTTTTTTTCCTCAGTTAAAATCTGGGTTGCAGCGCAAAGAGAGCAAGGCTGAGAGAGTGAGATAAGCTGTCACAAATGCTCTCGCGTGCTCACGCATGCAGACACACACAAGCCCATAAACACTTTGCTGCATTCTTCCTTGGTATCGATGTCTTTATATATGCAAATGAAACTGACATTCTCTCTCTCTCACACACACACACACACACACACATATATATATATTTGGACACACTGAAGGGCCTTTATTCCTTCCTCATGTCTGCGCTATGCACCAACACACATGCCGTGATGCCAGATGCCGTGACCAGCCAGCGCGTTCGGCTTGTTCGTATTGATTTGGCCATCGTGCGGGATTAGTGTGAAGACACGGGGGAAGCGTCTGACTGACTCCCGGGTCTCGGAGGAGCTGGCACGTTGCTTCGGCACCGGCCAGACCCCATCGGTCCAGTCACATTCCCCTCCGCCTACGGGTCAACTGGCGCCACACATTCATCTAGACTTCACAGCTGTGCAAAAAGCAGCTGTCTACTTCAACCCACCATGTTCACTTGGCATAGATCCTTTTTATTTGATTGTACTTTGATTAGACTTTTGTGGTGGTGTAATGTCACATCAAGTGTGTCTTCAGGAATTACAGAAATAAGCAGATAGAAACAAGAATGTCCTGCCTGCTGATAATCTGGAATTAACTATCTGTTTGTACCTTTTTTGTTGTGCAATTATTTCTCACACCCAGAGGTGAACGTTAAAGATGTTTTTTATAAACTAAATGTAAATGGGAGGAGCCAATAGCAATGATCGACAGCTCTAACTCAACTTCCTAACTCAATACGATCAATACATCTCACATGCAAGTGCAGCGCAAGGTCAGAGGACCACTGTGATGTTCTCCTTAACACATATCTAGGAAAATCGCTGTCTTATTTCAATTTTTGACCAATTTCTGCTAATTATGCAAGCAGAGACTCTCAGAACAAGCCGATCTGGGCATTAATAAACCCAGCTGCACAATGCACTCCGTTCCCTCTCATAATGTTCCTGTTAGTCGGCTGGTCGTGCAGACTGTAAAGAAATTCAGTTAGGAGGTGTGGCCAGTTCTCACCTGCCACACCTGGTGTTGGCTGTCAGAACAGGGCATGAGACTGTTTTTTTTTTAGGAGGGACCGTTACGGAACTTGGGACCGTAAATGTAATCTTAGATTGTGTTAAATATGTTGTTTTTTTTTTTTTTTTTAATAGTTGCATGGCTCATGTGGCAACGCTGTGATCTTTATGGTCATTCATAATCCCATGTGCTCAGTTTTATGAGCCTAATTCTTTTTCACTAGGATCAGGGGCACAGTGGTAGCACCAAACTTTGAGCATATGACTATGATTTACTACAATTATTTACTACCACTCTACTCATGAGCTATTCCATACAAATAATCTAAACCCCTGAGTGGAATCTGATATGTTGTCATTGCTTGCTTGTGTGTGTTTCTGTATTTGGTTGGTGACCGCTGCAGGGTAAAAACACAGTTTACTTAGTTTAAGCTCTGAAGGGCACAACGGAGGCTGCATGCTAATAATTTTGCTTTGCTCTTGGGTCAGATTTTATCACCGTGATGACCTCTGAGATCAGATGCTATAACTCGTCCTTTTTCTGGAGTTACATTTCACGTCTTCTCATGGTAGGAAATTAATTCACTTAATTAATTCAATCTGTTCACTTTACTTTTTCCACTATTATGCTGTAATTCTGACATCCACCAATGAAATCGATATATTAATATGATTCTCTAATTAAAATACATAAACTCCAAAACTTCAACTACCATTGAATTCTATTGGGCAAAAAAAATTATAATGACAGCATGTAGAATCCATTTTTAAAAAGTCTATGGGGCATGAACACTGCCAGTGATATTGTGTTTCAGGGCCGGAGTATTTAATCATTCATCATACTGTAGTCCTGTGTCAAATTCAGCATTTGCCCCAAACAATAAGAGATTAAATTAAAGTCACTCATTGCCGAGAATGGCGGAACTCGCAAGATGAGGAGAAACTCATGTGAGTCATGTGAGGCGCCACGCCCATCACATAAAGGCTGCATATGGGCGAGAAGATTATTTATTATAATGAGGCGCATGCTAAATGCGTCTCATTCATGAAAAATAGCAACATGCTGGGCTTTCTGGATTCCCTGCTGCTTCTTCCCCGCGCACCACCCCCACGTCTCCAGTGTTGAATATGTAGAATTTTGTTCTGCTTTTTTTCCCTTTTCACCCCCTGCTTTGATGAAGGCTCGAGTGAAAGCCGCAGATAAACCGTGGAGCGTGTTTTTCCAGCCTTTTATACTTATCGAAGAATTTCATATGCACTGCTTTTCCTCCTTCCATTAACCACTGCAGCTTTCTTCCCTCCGAGAACTACAATTGCTGCCTTGCAGAAACAACAGCAGTTTCAGGTACCATAGCGCAGGACTGTAGGCAACCATCAGTGACCATGACCTCTAACCATCATAATGCCATCTGATCATCCATGACACGTGACTGAGCAGGGATTGCACGCACCAAATTTGCAGAAATTCCATAGATACATTCCTGCTCTACATACAATGCAATGAGGTCACAGTGACCTTGATCTTTTTTTATCTGATTGAACATTTGCATTTGAGGAAATTCCCTCAAGGTGTTCTTGGGAGATCGCATTCACAAGGTATGGGAATTACATCACTTTGACCTTGGCAATTCAACCCCAAAATTATATTGGTTTCGTCTTAGCGTCAAATTGAATCTTTGTATAAAATATGAGATATTCGAATATTTCCACAATAATTGTATCCACCAGAAAGGAATTCATAACTGGATGGACAGGAAAACTGATGGACAGGTGAATACACAGCAGACAAAGAGCAAAAAAATGCATTTTATCTCTGACAATGAACTTCATGTTGTGTGTTCTGGTACATTTAGTCATTAGAGAGTCAGCGTTGCCTTTTTTGTCTAGATCTTAAACCCAGGGGGTTGATACTCCTTATACACAATAACACATAAAAATGCCAATTTAGGTTTAGATGGACACATTAGGCATATTGCCTCAGTGAATGACAAGTGAACGGATGACGGGTGACAGATTTGCTACGTCAGCAAATCATTTCAGACCCATGATCCCTTCACCTATCCCACACAGGCCATGCATGTGCAGTGTCACATTCCAATCAATGGTCCTAAGCTGGCACTTTCTGAGGACGGCATTAAATATTTACACAGTGTGATTTTGCATGACGCTGGGTGAAGGATCCCTTCACTCGACCCCCAGCTCGTCTATTAAACCTAAACTGAAGGTGCCATTATTTGCTTCCGCTCAGCCCGGAATATGTTTTAGGGTTCCACAGGTGCCCACTTATCATCAGCATTAAAGCAGGGCCGACATCAGCCCGGGTGATAAGGGTGAAGGCTTGCTTTTAGACGGCATCCTTTATCCAGTGATCTGAGGGAGATGGGGACAACAGATGTGCGAGCTTTGTTCTTTTATCTGTGCTGGAAAATTAGGGCCAGGTTTATCAATTATTTCTAAAAAAAAATTTTTTTTCAGCCATTTTACCAGCTTTATAAAAAAAAATACCACAAAACACACTAAGCCTACGGTTTAGAGCTCTTAATAATTGTATTTATCATCTCAGTATTGTCTATAATTCTTAGCATATTTTAAATTTATCCAAATAGGTCATATTTCAAGTACCATGCACATGTACATTCACTCTTCACTCTCACCCAGCACGGTCTTGTGAAAATGGCCACCTGTGGAAGACGTTTGGCACTTCAGAGAAAGGACCAGGTTCACACAGCAATGGGACGGTGCTGGAGATGTTTGAACCATCTTATGCCCTTGTGTGTCTGTGGTTCCCAGACAGCCTCAAGAAACAACAACTGACCTCCACGTTACTACAGACCCCACATCCAACCTGGCTCTGCAGTCCCACTGCAGCGTGATCATATTGACAACGGTTTGTTGGTCTAAAGGAATAATTCTTGTTTCAGGAGCGAGAGGTATCAGGTTCAAATTCCTCTTTACTTTTCAGGGCAATGGTGGCCTAGTGGGTGAGGAATCAAACTCATAATCGTAGGGTTGAGGGTTCGAATCCTGAACCACCAAGGTGCCACTGAGGTCCCCTTGATCAAGGTACAGTCCCCACACACTGCTGTACATCGCAATGACGTTCACTTCACTTTGTCACTTTCATATTGGATATGTATATTAATAAATCTGTTTTCATAAAGAGTCAGTGTGATTATTTCTGATCCAGACATCTTAAAGGTCCCCTTTTTTATATAGGTCTTAGTGGTCCCCTAACACTGTACCTGTATTCTCTTTCCAAAATTCAGGCTTTGTACAGCCACTTTGAGCCAGTCCCACAATGTGATTTCCCCAGCTTTAAATGCTAAAGAGGAGGGAGAGAGGTGGGAGATCAGCCTATAGAAGTGAGGGGGCATTCCCGGAAATGACGGTCACAACATGGCTCATCAACACTGTTCACCAAAAACCAGGAAAACATGTCAGCGTTTTTCCAGGATGAAAAAAAAATCCCCTTGTGATGACATGTAGGGACAAATTCCAGATCCGGCCATCTGAGCTGGAACTTTCACAAAGTTACATTTATATGTCCGGGGACCTTTAAATAAACAAGTGTACATTCATTTATTTATTTCTCTTCTTGCTGTTTGATGGGTGGGTCCGAGGGTGGTGGGTGGATATTGGTCAACAGCTGTTATTTGTTTGTTGTTGAAAAATTGAAAATCACAAATAAAGCAAAATCAATAAATAAGTGTAAGTGAACATACAGGTAAAATTTGCCAAGTTAATGAAAACAATAAAATGTTTTTGTAGATGTCTGTAGACCTGTGTCACAAGTAACAGCCCCAATCAACAGCACAGGCTACAGTGAATCTATAATAATCATAATGATTAGATTATATATTAAAGCTTTGTTCATTTGTAGTTATGTATGAAAACTCATGCAGAAGTACTTGATAACGATGTTGGTGAATGCACCCTGAAAAAAATGATGTCCTAGAGCTCTTGAAAATTCTGACATAGATCGACACTAGCAGAGGCACATTTATTCAACGCAATACATACTGTAATTATTTGTCTGTGGGTGTAATATTATTCATATGAACTGGAGGTGAAGTTGTGACATAGTGATGAATTGCATTTGTCTCGTTGCGGGTGAAAAACATTTTTGGTATGTTTGTGTGCGCTTGGGAAAAAGAGCACCTCAACAGCAACCGGCAGAATGTCATCAAGACCTTGAAATTACAGAAGAAAATCAATTACCACCCCTTAATGGAGGTCTGCAATGGAGGGGACGCCTCTCTTCAGAAACCCCTCTGCTCCAAATCGTCTGCCAAAGACCAGTGGGGCAAATGGTTGACTTTTAACGCTGATTGCCACTGACAGAGGTCAGCCACGAATGTGAAGGTACCCGCCTTCCGCCAGTCCCGGACAATTCTGAGACCATAGGGCTGGTTAATTTGTTTATCGTGAGTAAGAGGAGCCTGCTTCAGGGGCAGATGCTGCAGGGATACGTGTTGAAGATCACGGCTTCTCTCCCTGGAGTCCTGCTGCGTCTGTTTTGCTCGCCGGGAAGAGAAACTAGCTGTGTCACAAGCGCAAAGCCCAGGCTCTCGGATTATGGAAAAACTAAATAAACGCACAGAAAGGTCCCCCTGCCTCCCCCAGTATCTCTGGAAGGTTGCAGTTGGCTCAAGGAGAGCTGGCTGCTGCCGTCGTTCTGCTGCAACACTGCCATCTGCTGGCCGAGGACAAGCAGCGCAGCCCAGTTGTCTTCCCCCTTCCCCCTGTACCCTCTTTGTCTCTGAAATGCCTGAACATTGCTTGGCTATGCCATGGAGACCGGCTCTTTGGAAGGAAGGGAGTCGGGGCACGCTCTTCCTCTTCTTACATGTATGCCACAAAAACACACACACACACACCCATGTTATTATGTCCTGCAAGGTCTGTGCAGTCCTTCTGTAGTCTTCAGATGAAAAGCTGTTCTGTAATTTCCTTCCTTCACCCACCCACTCTCATCTCGCCATCTATTCATAGTGGCCTATTGACATCAACAGGCAAAAATTAAGGTGCCTTTATGTATATGTGCAAAAAAAGGTAAAATATGTAAAATATAAAACATGGTTTGTATTCTAGTTTCTTCTAAATAGCCGCCCTTTGCTATGATTACTGCTTTGCACACTCTTGGCATTCTCTCGATGAGCTTCAAGAGGTCGTCAACTGAAATGCTTTTCCAACAGTCTTGAAGGAGTTCCCAGAGGTGTTTAGCACTTGTTGGCCCCTTTGCCTTCACTCTCGATTGGGTTCAGGTCCGGTGACTGTGGAGGCCAGGTCTCCACTTTTTGTTAAGTACATAACTCCACATGTGTTCATTCATAGTTTTTATGCCTTCAGTGAGAATCTACCAATGTAAATGGTCATGAAAAAAAAGAAAAAATATTTAATGAGAAGGTGTGTCCAAACCTTTGACCTGAACTGTACATCACCCATATTATTCATGCAGTGTTGCTTTTGGAAGCCCTATAGAAGACTGTCAGAAAATGAGGTGCCCATCTGTTGACACTACTTATCCGGACACCTTGTGAAGTCTCGGTTTTTCTTCCCGTTGTAAATATTCTCCTTAACCACCTTGCGGAAGAAGTCTAGCGATCTCTCTGCATAGACAAGCAGGACACCTCGGTACACGTTTTGGGGCATAACCATTAATAAGAGAGAATTCCTTCTGCCCCACAACACAGCAGGCCATGCACTTTTAACACACGAGCAGCACTGGCAGATGCATGACAACCAGTAAAATGGACAATATCCCATCTACTTTACAACCCATCTCGTGTTAAAGTGAAATTGTCCGGGGACCTTTAAATAAATAAGTGTACGTGAACATACAGGTAAAATTACTCATCTGGTCAAGCGGTGAGAACTGAATGAATAGTCTTCTTCTCAAAAAGTAGACTTTCCCTCCTGGACCATGCTAGATTCACCACTCAGCACCACCAGAGAAAGGTTCACCTCTTTTTTTTGTGTGTGTGGCCTTCATATGTAATCCTGGTGAAGAGGAGTATTCCATAAAAAACCGGGGAGAACTTTACTGGCTCGAGTGACACGAAACTGACACAATGCTGTATCAAGAAGGGAATAAAAACTCATTCATAGCTTCAGGGTCATTCATTGTATGAAAACACATTAATGGGACTTTGTATTGTGTTGGGAATTGAATGTACAGGTCCTTCTAAAAAAATGAGTCAACCTTCAAATAATCATGTTCAGTTATGCACTCAATACTTGGTTGGGAATCCTTTTGCAGAAATGACTGCTTCAATGCGGCGTGGCATGGAGGCAATCAGCCTGTGGCACTGCTGAGGTGTTATGGAGGCCCAGGATGCTTCGATAGTGGCCTTAAGCTCACCCAGAGTGTTGGGTCTTGCGTCTCTCAACTTTCTCTTCACAATATCCCACAGATTCTCTGTGGGGTTCAGGTCAGGAGAGTTGGCAGGCCAATGGAGCACAGTAATACCATGGTAATCCATTTACCAGTGGTTTTGGCAGTGTGAGCAGGTGCCAGGTCGTGCTGAAAAATGAAATCTTCATCTCCATAAAGCTTTTCAGCAGATAGAAGCATGAAGTGCTCCAAAATCTCCTGATAGCTAGCTGCATTGACCCTGCCCTTGATAAAACACAGCAGCTGACATGGCACCCCAGACCATCACTGACTGTGGGTACTTGACACTGGACTTCAGGCATTTTGGCATTTCCCTCTGCCCAGTCTCCCTCCAGACTCTGGCACCTTGATTTCCGAATGACATGCAAAATTTGCTTTCATTTCTCTGTAGCCCAGGTCAGGCGCTTCTGCTGCTGTTTCTGGTTCAAAAGTGGCTTGACCTGGGGAATGCGGCACCTGTAGCCCATTTCCTGCACACGCCTGTGCACGGTGGCTCTGGATGTTTCTACTCCAGACTCAGTCCACTGCTTCCGCAGGTCCCCCAAGGTCTGGAATCGGTCCTTCTCCACAACCTTCCTCAGGGTTCCTCACCTCTTCTCGTTGTGCAGTGTTTTCTGCCACACTTTTTCCTTCCCACAGACTTCCCACTGAAGTGCCTTGATACAGCACTCTGGGAACAGCCTATTCGTTCAGAAATTTCTTTCTGTGTCTTACATCTTGCTTGAGGGTGTCAATGATGGCCTTGTGGACAGCAGTCAGGTCAGCAGTCTTACCCATGATTGCGGTTTGGAGTAATGAACCAGGCTGGGATTTTTTAAAAGCCTCAGGAATCTTTAGCAGGTGTTTAGAGTTAATAAGTTGATTCAGATGATTCGGTTAAAAGCTCGTTTAAAGAACCTTTTCATGATATACTCATTTTTTGAGATAGGAACTTTGGGTTTTCATGAGCTGTATGCCAAAATCATCAATATTAAAACAATAAGAGGCTTGAATTACCTTCAGTTGTGTAATGAATCTAAAATATATGAAAGTCTAATGTTTATCTGTACATTACAGGAAATAATGAACTTTATCACAATATGCTAATTTTTTTAGACGGACCTGTAAATATTCATTCTCTTCTGAAGGGTTATTAACATACAGAGAGTACCATTGGCGAGATATAGAATCATGAGTACATATCAGATTTATCAGTCTCTTTACATAAAAGCATTTCCAAACAGCTGGACTGCAAAAGCAAATACTAAATACTAAAAGTGTTTGAATAAACATACGTTCACAATCTTAAAAAATATTAAAATATCATTGCAGTGCAATTGAATTCAATCAACAATACTGGTTGTTTTGATGGCTGTGTTGGTGTGCATTCTGTTTGAAGTAATCTCAGCCTACTACCAATATCTTGCGGCACACACTGGTTGCTAAGCTGCTTTCTAAATATAACAATTGTGATGCATTTTGACATAAATGTGAAGGAACAAAGGGCCTGGTGTTGTACCCTGCGGCACCTCACTGACTTTTTCACACCGAGCTGAGCTGCCTCCAAGCTTTGTTTCCTAGGCCAAAAATGGCTGAGGACCCACCAATTGTGATCTTAATATGTCTACCATTAAAATACTAGATATCTCAACCTAGTCTCATAATTTCCTTTGCCATTTTTACCATGACGAAGTATATCAAGAATACATCATGCCTCTTGAATATCTGTTTTCTATCCAGCTGTCTGGTATCCATTTCAGCTCAGCAGAAAGCAGCAGCAGCAGCTGTTGGAGCAGCAGCTGTTGGGCCCTGAACCTGACAGCCTTCACATGCAGTCATTCATCTCATCATTACAGCTGCACAACTGGAGCTCTGAAAAAGAGGATGGTGCATGAGAGTGCAGCGTCTGCTACATATCGCTCTCTTTGAGTTTCTGTATCAGTTAGATGCCTTGACTGTCTGGTGAGAGATTAGGGTTTGAACACTGCGTTTCAGACAGTCCTGATTCGTACTCTAAACCAAGCTAACCAAGAAATTATGTTTCGAAGTTTGTTTTCTACATGCACAATAATGAGAATAAAGACATACGTGAATAATAGGCGTGTTTCCTCCCCCTCTCTCTGATTGTGTGTGGGGTTTTAAATGCAATGTATTTGGAAATACTGAAATGTCACACATTCATATTAAATCGCATCTCTTTTACATTCAAATAAAAATATAGATTTGCATCCTCTTAGCATTTTTTAAAGATATTATTTCACATATGGAATACAATTTGCAAGCCAAAAGGAGCACAGAAAGGCCCAGGGGCAAATAATTGTACAACCATGTAATTCGTGTCATGAAAGAGGGCCATTTTTTGTTGCTCAGCCACCAGGTGTCAGGGCATTTCTAGATTTTGTAAACCCAGCCAGACTTCAGAGGCCATGCATGTTCGTAGAAGAAATCTTGGAATACCTTATCAAGCATCACTAATGCATGTAACACATGAATCATTGAAAATCTAGATTGGATTCTGTGCAAAACACTGAAGCATTTTCAAATATACATTTTGCCACAGATTTATTCTGATGAATGATTTAACCTTTACATCTGCATTCATTCAGTGACTGGAAATATTTTGATAGGAAATAGGAAACTTTTTTTCTGCTTTCGATTCGTGGGCTCATTAAATCTGCTAATCTGGTCGTTCTTGAGTGTAATTATCCTTTGCTGTGCCTCTGAAATTGCAGAGTTTCCAGTCCAGATGCTGCATCCAAGGCGCTTCCGTTCACATGCTTCATAAAACTGCTAGCTGCCGCCCATCATTAGAGGGTTCAGGGCTGACTGAGCGCTGGCATTTAGAGGAGCGGAGGGTCAGACTCCCTTCTCCCTTGACTGACACGTGAGGTCAATTAGCCACGGTTACACAGGCCTTCAGTGGAACACAGGGGAGCAAAGCGAGACAGTCTGACAAACTGGACTCTGGGTTCTGATGGCCCCACTAGGACAATGATGCAAAGCCATCAGGGGTGCAGGCCAAGGAGGGTACATAATTTCCGAATACTTAAAGGTGTATGTAAATGTAAAATGTCGCACATAATCTAGTAATTTACACTATCTGATCTTAGAAACTCTGGGAATTAAATTGACTGATCGGTTTACATTTACAGCATTTATCAGATGCACTTATCCAGAGCGACTAACAATCAGTAGTTACAGGGACAGTCCCCCCCTGGAGCAACTTAGGGTTACTGTCTTGCTCAGGGACACAATGGTAGTAAGTGGGGTTTGAACCCGGGTCTTCTGGTTCATAGGCGAGTGTTTCCCACTAGGCTACTACCACCCAGGTTATGTAACTAACCTTCTTCCCTGATGATAAATTAAAGCTGTCTAAAATCTAGATTCAATATGTTCGTGATCATGGCGACGCTCTCGCTCCACGTGTACTTCGCTTCTGCGCGGCTCGGGAATTTTCTTCCTGCTGGGAAGTGGGATGGTACCGCCAATGGCCGCGTCTGCGCATGCGCCGTAGCTCTGCGTTTAGGAAGTCTGGAATGGAGTTTGTTGCGTGACCGTCTACCTGGCGGCTGAACGATGTTTCGTGCTCTGTTCGTACGGATACGGTACGTTTCCGCACTCGTTGCGGCCGAAGTAAGACGCGAGGCGGATTGTTTCCTCCGCAGAATAACCTCAGGTGTTCTGGAGAACTAACTTTTTTATTTATTTATTTATTTATTCATTATTTCTGCTGCTGCTCGTGGAACTCTGTTATCTCATTTATTCAGCCTAAATAATAATGTCTGTAATTTATTTTCAGTGCTAGTATAGGTTAACGTCCAGTGGAACACGTGACTGACATTCCAGCTCTATATAGTTTGTAAAACTGTTTATTCTAGTTGCTGTTTTCCCCGTTTCAGTGCGTCAGCTCATCTGAAGATTGTAGAAGTGTGGAATGATGCTCTCTGATTTGGAGCATTTGGCGGAAATCGGTGGGTAAAATGTGAATACACATTTTCTTTTATTCAATTATTGATGGCCCGATGAGGAACCTATCAAATCAAACCGCTTTCGTGTTCACATCACATGGTACAGGGGTACAGTAAGAGTGAAGTTCCTGTATGCAGAAGTGACTGACAAAAGCAATGAGCAGATATGCAAATTACTAATAAATTGCACGTGCATTTCTGACCAGTGCCTTCAGGTTCTTTCGGTTTCTGGATAGTAACAGTAAAAGTGCTGCTCGCTCATTGTCCGTTTGCTTTGTCGGAGCGTTGCTCTGTGGTGACCCCGTTAAATACTCAGGTAGCCGCCCGGCTCGTTTGGCTGGATGGGGTTATTTAAAATGGCCACTGGTGTAGAGTAAAACGAATAGGAAACAGAACCGGTTTTATCTCCCATACAACCAGAGTGTAGTCAGAAATTCCCCCACCACACACACACACACACACACTCTCTCTCTCTCTTCTATTTTAAGCTGGGCCTTTCTAGTAAGTAGGGTGGGTCATTTTAGCAGATAAGACCATCCATGCCCATAATTGCATCTGGAGGGCTGATGGAGCATTGTTAATGATGTTCAGAGGAAACCAGAACATTCTTTTGTTTTTTTGTTTTTTTCTTTTTAAATCATGCCAGCTACTGGTTGTGCTGCCAGTGCTACCCACACACTGGTTTCTGTTTAACCTCTACACAGTTGCCCATAAGCAGCCATTGATGAATGCTGAAGATGATAATTGTGCCAAGCATACCTGTAATAGTAAATCTGCGTGCAGTGTTATTTGCAACTCTCTCCACGCTGTATGCTTGAATGCATGTATATGTACATGCAATAATGTACTGTTTTGGGACATATTAGGACCCAATAGGCAGGCCACTCTGCCTTACATTGCTTCACAAAACAATAAAGCACTGCCTGAAGTCTGGATGAATGGAGTGGGAACATTTTTCGGATATTTTTCCTGGAAGCCTGTAGGCCTTTTGCTACTGTAACAATTGTCCCCCCCAAATAAACAGTGAAGCCCACCAGGCTTTTCCTTCTCTGAACTGATTAAATATTTATGGCGGGTGTTTGAGTGAAGCCTGGCCAGACGAGGGTCTGTGAGTGTTTGAAAATAGTAGACTGGCATACTGAAATTGAATATATATGTTATCAGATATTTAGCAACGGTCTCTTTGATACGTGGAAAAGGGAAGATTTACTGTTGAATTTTTCAATTTAGCAATGTCTTGTTGAACTTTTTATTAAAATATCGTTTTGATTGAAAGTACGGTGTTTTTGCAAATCGTAAACCTTGATAGATTCAGAGTCACTGAGGATTTAAAGGTATTTAAACATGAACCCCTTTGCTAATTTAAAAGTGCTTATTTGAACTTGAGGCTCCATGGTTCTCCTCAGAGCTGAGGAAGGATGAGGAGGAAGAACAGGAAGAGCCACAGCCCCGAGCCGGTCGCTTCAGCAACTCCACAGTCGATGCCTCCCACCCTTACTATGATGTGGCACGACATGGGATCCTTCAAGTTACCGGTGAGGCTATTCACACAGCTGATCAAAGGATGAAATGGCATGTCCTCTTATTGTGATGGAAAACTGTGATCTTTGGCAAAAAGTCCAAATGAATCATAGATGAAAAGGCTCCCATGTGTCAAATGAGGCCTGTGGTACTCTTTTCTGCACTGGTTTGATGCAGGAGGTCATGTCATGGTGTCTGGTAGCTGATAAATAATTGAATAAGTTGGTGAAAACTGATTTTTTTTAAAAAAGCAGGTGGGAAAAAAAAAACTTTTTCTTTCAATGTGAATCTACCCTGGAATAATTACCTTTTTTTTTTTTTTTTTTTTTTCAATTCATTTTACGGGGTTTTCTTTCTAATTCATCACTGGTTTAAACACCAATTACTACCAGAATTCAAAACAAGATAAAATAGCAAAGTTAAGTCCACAGGAGTTGATCTGATAATCTGATCATGAAGTTCTAATTAGAATGGACATGGAGTGGCAGCCACAGAAATATGAGAAACCTGTAGATTTGAATATTGGGGAAACTGACGTCCGTAGTAATGGAGCAGCATTGTAAAATGTGCTGAAGCCATGCTAAAGATAGTGAACATTTTCTTAAAACCTTTTTTTGTGGTTCCTGTTTGCACCCACCAGGAGATGACAATTATGGCAGGAAGCTGATTATTTTCAGCAGCTGCTGCCTGCCCCCTTCCCACCAGCTCAACCATCAAAGGCTGCTGGAGTGAGTTACCTTGCGTTGTCTTCCATTCAGTAATGCCAAGTGTTGTGGGATCGAATCAAGACAGGTTAAGGGGGTGGTAGTGGCCTAGTGGGTAAGACACTCGCCTATGAAGCAGAAGACCAAGGAGTTACAGGTTCAAACCCCACTTACTACCATTGTGTCCCTGAGCAAGACACCCAACCCTGTGTTTCTCCAGGGGGGGATTGTCCCTTTAACTACTGATTGTAAGTTGCTCTTGATAAGGGGTGTCTGATAAATGCTGTAAATGTAATCACATTCTTTGAAAACTGTGATAAACTAACATGCCTCAGCGTTTGTGTGGAGAAATTAATTCAAAAACCACAAAGGTGCATATTTATCACCGCTTGGTTTCTATCTCCTGGCAGGTATCTGAAGTACACGCTTGACCAGTACGTGGAGAGCGACTACACAGTGGTGTACTTCCATTATGGCCTGCGCAGCATGAACAAGCCCTCCATGCGCTGGCTCAGAGACGCCTATAAGGAGTTCGACAGAAAGTGCGTCATGCTCCCGGTTTCTATTTAACTTGTCCCATGAGGCCTTGGCTTTTCCATTACTCCCTTTGCCTCGTCTCTGAAAGACATTTTGCCTTCTAGCCCAACTTCACACAGCATATCTAAACTTTGGTTAATAATTGAACTCTCTTAATGATGAGAATCCAAAATCTTTGTGTGTGTGTTGGGCATGTTCACGTTTTTAGACTTACACGAAAAGGATTTATTGATTTGTTGTGTGTCTGTGTGACTGTGACAGGTACAAGAAGAACCTGAAAGTGCTCTATGTGGTCCATCCCACTAATTTCATTCGAGCTATGTGGAACATATTCAAACCCCTTATCAGGTAAGTGGTGGCTGAAAGCCTCAGTTCAACATCTCCTCGTAGTATGACCCCTCTGTCCTTTTGCTATAACAGCCACAAGTTTGGGAAGAAGCTCACCTACGTCAACTACCTTGCCGAACTCCGAGAGCATCTCAACTACGAACAGCTCATCATCCCACCAGAAGTGTTGAGGTAAACACCCAAGCAATTGCAACTGTGTGATTTGGAACATGCCTAATATAGTCAGGCTCAGATCTTCAGTCAACACATTAAAACCCTCTTCCTAATAAATGTCTGACTGAGGTTATTTTGTCTGTTTGAAAACCCCCATTGTTTAATGTGGGGCAGTGGTGGCCTAGCGGTTAAGGAAGCGGCCCTGTAATCAGAAGGTTGTCGGTTCGAATCCCGATCCGCCAAGGTGCCACTGAGGTGCAACTGAGCAAAGCACCGTCCCCACACACTGCTCCCCGGGCGCCTGTCATGGCGGGCAGTGAGCAGTGGGCAGCCATGACAGGCGCCCGGGGAGCAGTGTGTGGGGACGGTGCTTTGCTCAGTTGCACCTCAGTGGCACCTTGGCGGATCGGGATTCGAACCGACAACCTTCTGATTACAGGCCACTGCCACATGTACTACATGCGTGTTATTTTTCAGTTTTGAGCATTCAGTTTGGTTCTGTGATATAAAAATTCAATGTGTATACACAATGAGGCATGAACTAGCCTAGTGGGTGACACACTCGCCTGTGAACCAGAAGACCCAGGTTCAAACCGCACTTACTACCATTGTGTCCCTGAGCAATTTCATGGCCTTAAAGTTTTGGATTCTGAAATAAACATAAGAAGTGATGGAAAAGTAACTGAAATCTAACACATGAATGTATAACATGAAGTACATAGTTCCTGTAAGGCTGCGTGAGAAACGTTTTTCCTCGTCACATGGTACTGCGTGTGTTGCTTCTCTATACCAGCACCTCCGCAGTCGTGTGTCTTTTTTTTTTTTTTTTAAGTCACTTAAATTACAGCTGAAGCTCTGAAGCCGAACCTGATTGGGCCCATTTTCCTCGGGAGGAAGAAACATTGTCATTTTAGTTAAGATCTTCGGGGTTGTCATAAGTTTAGTTTAACAATTTTCTTGTGAATTTGACATCCGGTCCATCTACGTGATTCAGATCAGTACACACTTCTGTTACTTCATGGTCCAGTTCTTGAAACAGGAATCTGTGCTTCACAGTGTGTTTTAACAGCCGTGTCAAGGTCTCCACCAATTTGTGGAATTAGACACGGCAGTGGTATCTGGACCCTTGTGATCCTGATTAGGCCGCTTTCTCCAACACACCACGAACATCCCACAGCACTGGGATCTACCCAGGCATCTTGAGTGCAGTGATTGTGATCATGATACACTGCAGCACATCACTTGGTGCCACAATGAAATGTGTCTTCTGCTTTTAACCATCACCCTTGGTGAGCAGTGGGCAGCCATGACAGGCGCCCGGGGAGCAGTGTGTGGGGACGGTGCTTTGCTCAGTTGCACCTTGGCGGACCTTTTTTTTTTTTTTTTTTTTAAAAGAAGTGATTGTCACATGTTATACACAGCAGCACAGCACACGGTGCACACAGTGAAATTTGTCCTCTGCATTTAACCCATCACCCTGAGTGAGCAGTGGGCAGCCATGACCAGCGCCCGGGGAGCAGTGTGTGGGGACGGTGCTTTGCTCAGTGGCACCTTGGTGGATCGGGATTCGAACCAGCAACCTTCTGATTACGAGGCCGCTTCCTTAACCGCTAGGCCACCACTGCCCGACCGGGATTTGAATCGGCAACCTTCTGTTTACGGGTCCACTTCCTTAAACGCTAGGCCACCACTGCCCCTTTTTATTTATTTTTAATTTGTTTCCTACAGCCAGGTTCAGATCTTAACACTTATATCTCCATGTGCCTACATCACTTGACCGTTAACAATGACAGTCTTGTTCACTTCAGCTGTGTGTGTGTGTGTGTGTCTGTGGTTAAAATGTTACATTAATAAGCTACGCTGTTTTTCTATCTATGGACACAACTGGCATCCATCAAGTTAACACTGACTCGCGTGAAATGAGCAGCAGTGTGTAATGCCACAGACGATTGATATTGACAGCTCTTGTGTGGCCTCTGGAGGCCTGCTGGAATGGACAATGAACGTATCCTGCTGAAGGAAGGGCCGTCAGATTTCATTTGTACTGATGTTTGCCTTTCTCTAACTCCAGTTATTCCGTAGCGAAGCATGCACTAGCACTGCTTCATTGTTAAATATGTATGAGGGGAGAGAAATGTGAGCACTCTCTGTGAAAGGTGTGGGTGGGGTGGGGTCAGGTCAGGGGGAGTTCAGCTTTTGGATAGAGGAGTATCCCCTTGTGACTCTTGGTTGCTGCCCACAGACATGATGAAAAGCTGCGGGCAGCTCAGAAAGGAGGACCGCCCCCATCTGTGAAGACTCCGCCTCCTCGGCCCCCTCTCCCAACCCAACAGTTTGGTGTTAGTCTGCAGTAGTGAGTATCAGACTAGCTCCTGTTCAACTTATAGCAAATAAAAGGGTACGCAACGAATTGCATAATCATCAGAATAAATTGTGATAAACTGAGATTATTATAATAGCTTGATAACATTTGGAATACATATATAAGTTATGTAAGTTGCAGAAAGTGAAAGAAAATTGACAAATTAGGGTTTACTGAACGCTACAGTGGTCTCTGTGAGATTCTGATTGCATTAAAATGGGAAACCAGTTCGGTTTTAAATTCAGATACTATTCCGTAGGGAGTAAAACTAAGGACTGTTTTTGACCTGGTGCTAAGCACAGCAGTACATGCTGGGCCTTGTTTAGTAGTTTAAGGCCAAATGCCTCCTCAAGGTCTCCACATATGGATGAATCAACAACGTACTGCTTAGTAATTGTTTGCATCTTGAAAAATAGAAACAAGACCCACTTTTTTACACCAGCTCCAACACTCCCGAAGTATCCATAGTAACATGCTGGAACAGTAGCTGCATTTCCATTCTAGAAGCTGCAGTTGCATATGCGAAATGGCTGTGTTTTTCCACACGGTGATGCTATGCAAGAAAAATGTGGTCTTGCAACTGAAATACCACCTCAAGCAAGTGTTTGGTGTGATATAGGGAAATGTAACTAGTGTTTGGTGTGATATAGGGAAATGTAACTAGTAACCTGTTATTGTTTTATTATTATTCAGATATTTTTATTTTATAAAGTCCAATAAAGTACATCTTATTGTCATTCATTCATGTTTGTTTAGCATTTGTTTGTGCGTATATATAAAAATAATTTATTGTACCTTTTCACTGGCAGTCTCTGTTTTACCATACCTACTGTTCAGGGTTCCGTGTACCAAGTCTGACCTTTTCCCCACAGCATACAGGACAAGAATAACGGTGCCGTGATCCCGCCAGTGGTTAAGCAAACAGTTTCATACCTCAAAGAAAAGGGTAAGAAATGATCAGGATGAAGTGTAGCTTCAGTAGCAACAGGGTAATTATTAGTTGTGCTTTTATTACTGATTCCTGCTCTCAGTCTGCCACCTCCTCCGCCAGGGCTTCACACAGAGGGCATCTTCAGAAGGTCAGCTCGAGTTCAGCTCATCAAGGACATCCAGAAACTCTTTAACCTGGGTGAGCTGCATCATTTCTCCTCCCCTTCCCTTCCTGGGACCTCCCAGGGACGGCTGCAGGGCTTTTATCTCCCAAGTGCCAGGAAAGCGAATCAATAAAACTCAATCTTTCATGGGCTCTGATGCCATCGCAGCACATGGTGTGTCGCCTGTGAGCCTGCAGATTAAGATAGGGTCTCTTTCAGTCAGACCTCCTCCTCATTACCCCTAGAGGTATTCAATCTAAATTGGCTTGCTCTCATCATGAGCTTTCTTTATTGAAAGCGTTCATTGAATAGGTGCACTGGCCTGTGCGCACCTCAGGGGATAGACTTCCCACGTTATTATTCTCAGTCAATAAGTCATAAAAGTGTTGCACACGTGAACGTAGGCAGCAAACCAATATATTGTTTTTTATAAAAATGGTGACTGACGTGGAGTCTCTTCCCCCACCGCCATTTCCACAGGAAAGCCGGTGAGCTTTGATCAGTATGGCGATATCCACGTCCCTGCGGTCATCCTAAAGACCTTCCTCAGGGAGTTGCCTGAGCCACTGCTCACCTTTGACCTTTACGAGCCAATCCTGGAGATCACCAGTGTGTATATCCTCACACCACAGACACCTGCCTGTATTTATATACAAATATATATCATCATCACACACATATATATATATATATATATATATATATATATATATATATATATATATATATATATATATATATATATATATATATATATATATATATATATATATATATATATATATATATATATATATATATATATATATATATATATATATATATATAGGACATCAGTACAAAGCATTGGCCTGAATATAACATGACTCTACTCGATACTAAAAATGTATTATTATTTAATTACAAAAACAAATGACTTTTTAAATCTCATTCCTGTGTTTTTTGTTTTTCCTCGAATGCACTTGTACTTAAAAGACCAATAATAGTGAAATAATATTCACAGGAAATAAATGTGGTGTAGCTGATTACTATAAAGTCCCTAAGATCACTTTAGTTGAAATGTAATCTTTGTGCTGTTATTATTATTATTATTATCTGTGCTTTTTTTATTTTAAATAAATAAATAAATAGATTTCCCCACACTCAGAGGTTGAAAGCAGCCTGCGGGTTTCAAGATGTAAGAGGATCGCAGAGTCCCTGCCGGAGCCCAACTACATCGTGCTCAAGTACCTACTCTGTTTCCTGCACATGGTGAGAGCCCAGCATGTGAAATTTGCCGGGGTTTCGCTCTCATTTTCTGAGACCGCAGGCCTTTTCATGCTGTCGAACACGACTGCTCTCAGCGTGATGGGCAGCTTCCTTAGGGACTCACAACCCTGGATTTATCAGTCTTGTGCCCTCAGCTTTCAGCTTGGTCTCATAAAAACAACCTTTTAATTCTGTTGGTTTATTAAACTTGTAGTCTTCATGTTCACTGCTGCTTGAACCCCTGAAAGAAAATTAATGTAGTGAATCAGAGTAATCTTCACCAGATAATCCCTTGGGCATCATTAGTAACGTCACCATGTCGAGTGACTGTTTAATTAAGGAGAACGTGGCTTAATTACCCCCTAATTGGCCTCTCGGCAGTGCCCAGGAAGCTCTGAAGCCGGTTTAGATACGATGCTGCATATTGTGGGGTGACCAGAACAGTTGTAGTTTCATGCTATGAACCTGGCTCTAGTAAAGCGTTTAGAAGCCTGCCAATGTTTTTCTTTTGCTAGTGTTATTGTCGGAAATGGCATCTTTTGAGGGCTTGACTTGGTGAGGTCATCTTCGCCCCGGCTGTAAATACATGGAATGCCACAGAGTGCACTTTTCTTACATTCCTCAGAATTGCTGTATCTGACAGATTTCAGCAGTAATACTGAAATTTGTTATACCCTGAAGTCCCTGAGCACCTCAGGTCTACATTTTTGGGGCAAGATCCCTAGAAATGGACTTTCACAATATTGGTGGTTTTAATGTTGTGCTCATCGGCTTGTGAAGGAGAAGGAAACAGCGAGGCATTTTCACCGGTGTGCACATTTTATTCGGGGTTGTCTTCTTTCATTTCCTTAGGTCAACAGAAGTAAGGAGACGTTTTGATTCATTTACTTCCCGTGTAGATTCATAATCGCACGATCTGTTGATCTTCCTTCCTTCCTTCCTTCCTGTCTGTATGTGTTTGACAGGTCTCCCAGGACAGCATCATTAATAAGATGGGTCCATCCAACCTGGCCTGTGTGTTTGGGGTGAACCTGGCAAGGCCCCGGCAGGGCTCGGTGTCGCTGGATGCCCTCACGCCCCTGAACATCTTCACCGAATTGCTGATTGAGTTTTATCACACCGTCTTCGGCTCCCGATGCCCAGTCGCGCAGCAGCTGCCATGATGATGACCCGAGTTGCCGCCTCCGGTCAGGTGACGACCCTCACCGCGTCAGCCACCTTTGCTGTAATATTTATACGCGTAGCTCACGCTGGGGCTTCATGATGCAACAATGATGGACAAGCCGTGGTGCCGTTTTTCCCGTTTCACGTATATTTATAACAGTAAGGCTAAAAGTGTATATTTTGTTCTGTGAATGTAATGTGAAGTCCATATGTCAAATATGTAACAGATTGGTTTAAAATGAACTATGGTCCACCTTGACTGAATGGTGTGAACCTAAGCACCTCTCCTCAAAATAACAGCGGCCCCGCTGATTGTCATGACAACCCAAGACTGATAGCAACTCCGGCGATAACCTTGACGATGCTGATCTCTGGAGCACTTGTGTGATACGGATATGAAATTCTAACAAGCACTGCTGGAGTGCTGGTCCTCACCGCCCTTTTAATCTGGATGTTCTCAAACCGGTCAGCGAAGCGCCCGTTGGACTGCATTGAGAGCTGCTTTTACTGCTGTCTCAGTAAGTGGCGAGAAAATGCACCCTGGCCTCTGAAGAACGAGACTTCGTCTGTTTGGGAACTGGGAGGGGAGGGGCTTAAACAGCACCCTTCCCCTGCATGGCTTCAGCTGGACGGAAGGGAGCTACTGCGATGACCTGTCTGAGGGCATTAGGTGGGGGGCTGGTGGGCGGCCTGCTGTTCCGGCTGTCTGAGCTGTGGAGTGGGTGGGAGGGAGAGGAATAAAAGCGTAGGGGCTGCCTGCTGGTTTACCCATGTGCCGTCCGGACCTGCTTTGGCAGAAGTGAAAGGAGGTGGGGTTTTTTTTTTTTGGTTTTTTTTATATGTATCATGGGTTTCTTTTGAGAATAATTAACTTCATTGGTGACATGCAGGAAATTATGAAACGTGGGTCATTTAACAATTTAAACAGAAATATTGTGCTGGTAGCAAATGTCAGGAACCATAATGCATTTACTTTTCTGTTATCTGAAGATAATTATCTCAGAATAATTCTCAGAATTCCATTTGTATTTTTAAAAAATCCGCTCAGCAAGAGTTCACATGAAAGTTATGAGAGTTATAAGAAATCAGCACTCCTATAATACTTCAGATTGTTGTATTTTTTAAAAGATAAACTTTGTTACTGTATCAGATTTTTTTTTATAGCTCCTTCAACTATCTATCCTGATATTCCAGGATGTTTAGCATTTTGCAATAAATGATCTTTTATTAAAATGATCTCCTCTAAATGTATTCTTATGGAAGAACCACACATTTTACACGAAGACCCCGATAGCTTTGCAGTGAAAAGATTTTATTTCTCATACTTTGTTTATTAATGATTCTGCCATAAGAACTTGGTACAAAAAAGTGAGACTACTCTTTTACCATTCCACCAACTTCAATCAATCAACTTTTAATGCATCATATTAAAGGAAAAAAAACTACATTGGCATATGTAAGACAAACACTTTCCTATACATACTATCCACTGGACAGTTCCCTTATTTTAATGACAATGAAGAAAAATAAGATAAAACAAACACTACTCCAACAGTCCAAAGACATTTCCATCTAAACATCAGTGGCGTCTTATCTTTGTCTCCTGTCTCTGCTTCTTCATGGCAAAAAGGACACATCAATTATTTGCAAGCTAAGTCAGAATGCATAATTGGCAAACAATAAAAATGTTTTTTTTTTATTATTATTTTTGTCTCCCTTTTATCTTTTGTTCCTTGATAAAATAATATAAAAAGACTTTATTTTTTTTTTTTGTTCAACTTTGTGTTGAATGTATTAAAATAGATCTGTATAAGCACTGCACAGTTTCTCCCGGAAAAGATTCGGGGAAATGCAGGGACTGTGAAGGAGGCTGGGACATGCCTCAGGGGGGAAATGATGGGTGAAGGGTGGTCTCTCTCTCTCGCTCGCTCGCTCACTACTTCTCTCCCTCTCTTTCTTTATCTTTTAGCCTTGCCCTTATTCTCACTGAGCTTCGGTATGGTCTCGTTCCGTCGCCGTTCGCCCGCTGCACTCTGACTGTTCGGTGGGCTTCACCATGGCGATATTATGATGCAGCAGATGATATGCATGAAGGGAGCATACATTCAGTCAGCGTTTCACCATTTCCTTATTCCTCTGTTCCACAACATGGGTCAACAGTTCAGAAATGAAATATGTAAAACACAAAGATATAATTTTAAGTTTTTTGTTCATTTGAAACATTGTCATAATAAAAGGCAAATGTTAAATGATATGACAAGAATGTTTCAGAGCCCTTGTGTGAGTTTGATGGATCGGTCGGCTACAGTGGCACTTTTCCCCCCTCCCGTCATCTTTGTGCTTTTTTTTTGGGGGGGGGACAAAACTTTATGCGGGATGGGTAGGAGATGGGCTTGTTGATTCAAATGAAATTCTTTAAAATTTATATGATCTGTCCTTCTCAATTCTGGGTCTCAGTTAAGGTCTTAGATGGACATTTTAGCAACTGATTCCAGTAAAGATTGGTCAGAGGGGAGAGAAAAAAAAAAAACTGAATTGTGACTGTGGCCTGATATTTGTACTAGATGCTATAACCTCTGTACTTTGATATGAAGTGATATATTTATTCTAAATCGGCAGGTGCTAATATTAACAGATATTAATGAGCGAATAAACACCTAAACTCTAAAGCGCAGCCGGAAGACTGACCAAAGATGCCGACGCACAAATCTGTCCACCCAAAAGTATTTTTTTTCCTGTTAATGTGTATGTATTTTTTTTTAAAAATGTCATAAGAAAGAAAACCCTGGATTTCTGTACGTTTGATCTTGAGGCAGTGTTCATTTGTATTGTCTAGCAGAATTAATAAAAAAAAAAAGAGGGAAATAAGCTGCATACTTGCAATATAATGTCAAGTTGTACAAAATGTCACATAAAAAAAGTAACAGCATTAAAGTGAAAAAGAGGAACACAGGTAGGAGAGCTTGAAGACAGAAAGGCTGAAAATGGGAGCTCACAGTATAAAACATTTTTTGGCATATTTTCCATACTGGTGGAAAGGAAGGGGGAGGGTTCATCATGATAGGATCACACACCCACAACAACTCATCAACGAGCCTTCAAAATGACTTTTTTTTTTTCAGTGCAATGGGGAAAACAGGAATATTGGAGAATGGAGGTGTGTGAGGCTGGGGGAGGGGGAATGGAATATAGAATTTGGAAGAGAATTAAAATAAAAAAACAAATAAACCTGCATTAACATGAAAACATTATATACACGAACCTCCCCTCCAATACAACTCGCATCATCAGGCATCGGCATGAAAATACTAAATTCTCCACTAAAAATGCTAAATTCTGTAGTCTTCTTAAATACTTTGTTCTTTTTTTATTTCGACTATATTAATACTGAAAAAAGTTATGCTCTGTTTTTTTTGTTTGTTTTATGTTTTTCTATTTATGTTTGAAGGCTTGTATGCTTATAAGTACATACACAATGAAAACATTTCCCTCATCCACGTTCCCCTGAATTTTTATGGCGAATATTGTTCAAAGGAGGATGAGAAATACAAATATCTACGCAGATATAGCAATGTACACTCCTCCCTGTCTCATATGTCTGTGTTTTTTTATTAGTAATACTACTCTAATATTCCCTCCCACTATATGTAGAAGAATTTCCCTTAAAAAAATTAACAAACAAAAAAAAGTCTCTGGCCACAAAAAAATACTTATTGAACATATTCCTCTTGTGGCAGCACTGTGATGAACTTTTTCCTCATAAATTCATTAAGGCCAAGAACTATAATAAATTACCAAATAATAGGTTAAGAAAAATCTCATAAGCACTGAAGGTGTTGGGTTTAAAATACTTGTCATAAATTGAGTGAAGGATATGATTTTTTGAGTTGAACTTTTTTCATCATTACACATAACATCCTCTTTAAATAATAAAAAAATTCCACCCACATTAAATATCAGTCTCGTCCTCATCATCATCATCATCATCATCATCAATATACTTCAATGGTGTGTGTGTGTGTATGTGTGTGTCGTAACTTGCATGTGGTCAGTTGTTGCCCTGTGACTGAGGCAGACTCTGCATAAGCACAGAGGGGCCTGTAGGGGGTGATGTAGTGGTGGACGGGGACGTGCTGCTGGTGGGTTTGATCCAGGGCAGAGTCAACAAAGAGGCTCCGGTGGTGGTGGTGGTCGCCGTCATGGTGACCTGGATCATCTGGTCTCCCTGGATGAGGCGGATCAGGGCCTTTAGGCGCTCCAGCGATGCCTGGGTGTCCCTTTGTTGGCCCAAAAGCCTGTCCTTCAGATCCATGCATTTCTGTCGGACAAGGATGCAAATCAGATCATGCTACCACAGCACACACACAAAAAAAGTAATCCCACAGCAGAACATTTTCTACAACTAAAAAATAAATAAATTGGCACTATAGACTCAGAACTCAGTAACAACATTTCATTAAAGCAGTAGCTACATTAAACAAAGGAATATGGTCCTAGATCATGATGAGTCAAAGTACCATGAGTGATTTGCTGAGTCTCTGGTCTTGCTCCTGAAGGTGGACACACTCTGTCTTTAGCTCACTGTTTCGTCGTTGCAGCTTCCTCTTCTCTTCCTCCCTCACTAAAAAAAGAACAGTGTCACACACTGACACCTGTGGCACACATGGTTATACAGGGAAGTTCTGTGTGGTTTCAGCCTCTTACCTGCTTTGTGTGTGATGTATGACTGGACAAAGTTCTGAGGCCAAGACATGTTCTCTTTGTTCAGTACCTTGAGGAGCAAATTAGAAATATGTATGTCAAGTTTTCTCTAACTATCAAAGCTAACATTACAGCTAATAATCATTTTAATCAATTGACTTGAGTATGTTGCACTTGTTTCCTGTGATCAAATGTCCTGGCTAGTATTGTACCTTCTTCTGGCACTTGGGACACACCCACATGCCCTTGGGCGGAGTTTTGAGTGGCGGGTGGAGGCAGTCGGGGTGGTAAGCGCGGGTGCAGGTGTGACACGGCTGCAGCTCTCCCTCCTCCTTACACACGGCGCAGTGTTCATCATGCTCCAGCTCCTCCTGTTGCACAAACACACACTTAAACCATCTTCTCTTCATGAGTCACAAAGCATGCAGCATTTTGTTTCAGCGTTCACTGATTCACGTGAAGGCATAATCAGAAGGCTGTGATAAACTTGTATTATCTTGATATCATTGACCAAAACTGCTGCAGTACTAATGCGCCGTGCACTAATGAACTTGTCCTCCAGGTGCCCTTCCATAGCGATAAAGGAGCAGATAGTGATGCACACACACACACACACACACACACACACACACACACATACATACCTACATGTATTTATATGTTAATGAAAGGAGTATTGGCCTGCATGGCAGTAGACAGAGGTATTAAAACACAATGTGAGTTGCCGCTAACGACTTCTGTCACACAATGTTTATAGAAATGAATATCTAGGGGGATATTTCAGAGGCGCCATATATGACATAGGACTTTCATAGTGGTTGTGAAATAAAGAACTGAACATCTATTTTCAGTTTTTTAATGACAGGAGCAGGTGCATTATGATGCTTAATTCCAGATGTCACAATTAATTAAAAAAACACCAGCAAAGGTATTGTAGCTACATATAACTAGCAATAGGCCGTTTCTTTTGCAAATTACGAAACTTTATGTGAAAACAATCCCCATGCAGGCCAATACTCCTTTCATTAATATGTAAATATATGTGTGTATGTGTATATAGACTGACAGACTATTAATGTCAATAAATATGAAACAATTGTCGGACTGTGATTAGAACAGACTTAGAAGAAAATCACTTAAAGCAATTCACCTTACATTAAAACAGAGTTAATTTTTTCTAGTCATAGTTTAAACACCATAGTTTTATAGTTCTGGGAAGGTGAGTCAGATCTTCCATCCCTCTGGAGCTGCATTACATCGCTCGCTCGCTGATGGCGGGCCTACTGCACAAAGTGTGAGCATCAAAAAAAAAAGGAATCAAGGGTACAGCCATTTTGCTGCAGGCCACCTCGAGTTCTGAGCAGTTTTGTCTCTTCTATCAAAAAGTGTTGAAACGCGAAAGACAAACCACAGTTCTAGATACGTCTAACCACAAAAGCAAAAGCACATGCAACTACGTACCTTCCAGCACAGGTCCTTGACATCTGGTGTGCAAATATTGAGCAGAAAACATGTTAGTCGCTTGCATGAGGTTCACACAGTGTAGTTACAGGGGATGTAGGGTCTGTACTGTATGTGTATGTGTGCTGGTGGAGGGCAGGTTAGGGGAAAAAAGCCATGCAGAAGACAAGAGGCTCAGCTTAAGCAGCAGGTTATGACACTTAAATCCTCGCTGTCCCCTTTCACACCTTGAATTAACCAGTTTTCAGTATCTGGATACCATTAAGTACCATTTTGCAATTGGATAATAGTATGCATCCTTACGCAAAAAATAGGCATCTCTCCTCCTCATTAGTATTTAAACCTAAAGACACCGAAAAGGCATGTCCTGGAGCAATCTCATTGTGGGACAGGCTCAAAGTGGCTGCAATTCTGCACCAGTTCAGAAAGAGACTTCAGATACACTATTTGGGGACCACTAAGGCCTATATAAAAGCAAAAAAAAATTCTTGCTACAAGACAGATTCAATGTGAATGAGTTATGTTCCAATGTTTTTGTGAGCATTTACATCTCGCATTAACATGCATTCTCGCTGGTCCACATACGTTATCCAACAACGGCTCGGATTACAGCTCAGGATATATGGAGGTCACAGACTCCAGCATCAAGCTGGCGCCTGCACTACATGGATACATTAACTGTACTAGGAAGTGGAGAACGTTGGACGTCCGTATGTTCTTATCTCTTGTTTGACGCCAGAGTTCAAATAGTCTCTCTCTCTCTCTCTGTCTGTATGGCTCATGCATAATTTGCAGCCTCTATGCCAGCTGTGTTGTACGGATGGAGCGGGGAATGTATTACCTCTTGCCGACAGGAAGAGAGGGTTATTCAGGTAATTCGACGCAAGGCGTTTGCGCTGGAGGGCAAAGAAATGGGGAGGGGGGGAGATAAAGAGAGAGTTTAACTCTGCCACTTCAACACAAAACACAAATGCACAGCCTGTAACGTCTTTCACTGGCACTGCCTGTGCCGACAGCTCAACCCTCAACATCACGGCTTGTTCTTGTTTGTTGCTTCCATTGTTCTTTTCCTTTAGGCACACAGAGTGCTGGCAGTGTCCTGGCCCAGAGAGCAGTAAATGCAGGGTAAAGATAAGGCTGCCGAACGCAAGTCTGTCACTCTTCCTTCTGCTGTCTGGAGGACTCCCACTCACCTCCGGCTCGAACAGGCCACTGTAAGCCGGGTTGGCTGTGCTTCTCCTCTTCCTCTCCTGTCTCTTGGTCTGGATCTCTGCGAACAGCAAGCGGGAAAAGTTAAGATATTGCTTTTAAGAACAAATTAAAAATGTGATGTAGTTATGTTCTGTTGGTGTGTGGCCAAACTGGTATGGTAAAAGGTAAAACCCAGATCTTTTTTTTCTGTGCCAGGATGTTCTGTACTTTGTAGACATCATATCATTAGAAAGAATTATATTTTTTATTGCCACAAGTATAAGTAATAGGAACTAAACTAACCAACCACAGCCACAGTGGCCTTGATATCATCACAAATGATGGTTTCAACTCACCTTCCAAGTGCTCTGTGGTGACCAGGCCAAGAGCAACCATGAAGGCAATTTTCTGGCAAAAGTGAGATAATACAGGATCAGAGAGGGTTACACAGCATCCAAACATTGTTCTTTTCCATCTCCTTTTATGAGTGTTCTGGTTAATATGATTCTAAATATACTTGAACTATTTTTTCCACATCCTTTTGGTGGGGCGACCTCACCTCTGGATCCTCCTCCTCCTTCTTCTTCTTCTTAGCTGGTGATGAGGGGGTGAGGCTGGACTCCTGCGATGGGCTGTTGGTCTGAGGTGCAGGGCTTTCCTGGGAGCTACTGGGCACCTGGGGCTGGATTATGATGACCTGCAAACAAATACAAAGCCTGCAGTCAGCTAATTGCTGTAATTATGTATTTTATATATGTCTACATCTAAAAATAGCTATATCACTTCAATAGAGAATTGTATTTAGATATTTTAGATACATTGATATGTCACTATAGGTCATTATAGTTTATGGATTTGGATACACCTTCTCATTCAATGTGTTTTCTTTATTTTCATGACTATTTACATTGGTAGATTCTCACTGAAGGCATCAAAACTATGAGTGAACACATGTGGAGTTATGTACTTAACAAAAAGTGGAGACCTGGATGGCAAAGGGGCCAACAAGTGCTAAACACCTCTGGGAACTCCTTCAAGACTGTTGGAAAAGCATTTCAGGTGACGACCTCTTGAAGCTCATCGAGAGAATGGCAAGAGTGTACAAAGCAGTAATCAGAGCAAAGAAACTAGAATATAAAACATGTTTTCAGTTATTTCACCTTTTTTTGTTAAGTACATAACTCCACATGTGTTCATTCATAGTTTTGATGCCTTCAGTGAGAATCTGCCAATGTAAATAGTCATGAAAATAAAGAATACACATTGAATAAGAAGGTGTGTCCAAACTTTTGGCCTGTACTGTATTTTTTTTTGCAACTTCCTATACAGACCTAAGGCATAAGGATGAATCGTTTGTACAGCATTAAATTAAGATTAATAGTGTGCCACATTTTAATAGTTTTCATGTCAACGCGTCATGTGGGATCTGACCCATGATGAGAAATGAATGAGTTGAATGAGTCCTGAAAAACCACTGGCCTTCCCACAATGACTGAATAATGAGCCTCGCAAATCTTCAAAGTCAATTTTTTTCCCATATCTTTCCTATATGAATTACTCCTTCTTAACCTCTGGGCATGCCTCACCTATAGCCAGATGAGACAAAAAAACATCAGATGGAAATGGGACCTACCAAGGTCAAACCATCCAATCTTTTGCAAGAATGGCCAATGGGGTGCAGTTCAGAATTTTCCCCACAAACAGTAGTGTAGTTTTCTTCAGATCAATGCATCATCAATTTTAATCTAGCCATTCTTGAGCCTCCGTTATTAGCATGAACATACTAAATTTATGAGGTTCATTCCACTACCTAGGGGCCAAGACAGAGAAGAGTCTATGTCAGCATCGTCCTTGTACCTTCATAGGTAGTTTGGGGGGGGTACTGGAGGGTTGGAGAACACGAGGTGCAATGTGAGGTATAATAAAACTGTGAGGTAGAATGGTAAAACCCCATGTTTGGCTCTGTTTGGCCAGCATCAGTATTTTGAATCAGCTACTAGGAGCCAGTGGAGGGAGCGTAGCAGTGGGGTGGTGTGAGGGAATTTGGGAAGGTTCTAATCGTAACTTTACTCTCACCTTACTATCAGCACTGAACAACAACGGTTGCACTTTAACGGCTTCACTGACACCAGGCATGATCCCGTTTCCGGCCGGTGAGGCAGCAGAGATGATGGCGTAGGCCACGCCCGGGCCAGCACTGGATGCCGAAACCGTTATAGGGGCTGGAGCTGGGGGCTGCTGAGGGGATGATCCATCGCCCTGCCCACCATTGGACAGCCTCTCCGGGCTGAAGGTGCTGTTGGCAGTGGGCAGCGCCGGGCCGTGGCTCTGGGGGCTCACCACAGCTGTGCCTCTGGACAAGCTGAGAGGCTGGCTGGACTGCTGCTCCTGACATGGACTGAGAGGAAGGCTGTCTGGGATCAGGGTCTTTGGCCTAACCTGTGGAGCAGAGTACAAAGATTATGACACAAAGTCGGTAAGTTTGTCTTTTTGCTAAAAAACAAATGATTGGGATTTGGCCTGTACTTTCTGACCAGTGGATGACATATACATTTACAGCATTTATCAGACGCCCTCCAGAGCGACTTACAATCAGTAGTTACGGGGACAGTCCCCCCCTGGAGCAACTTAGGGTTAAGTGTCTTGCTCAGGGACACAATGGTAGTAAGTGGGATTTGAACCTGGGTCTTCTGGTTCATAGGTGAGTGTGTTACCCACTAGACTACCACCCTATGTACATATACATTTTGGTCCATAAAATATAATTCTGTTAAATAATACATAAATAAATGTATTCAATAAATGAATAAAAAAACAGAAATACAGCAGAAATATTACTCTGCAAGGCCTGATTCAAGGCCTGAGTGGGAAAGAGGAAAAGGGGAAATCTAGAAGTGACATTACTGGGCTGTGAATTGAAAAATCATTAATCACAAAGGCACAGGATAAGGTTTACAGGAACACTGATATGTAAGACATCCGGCAACACAAAATGAAAGTATTATCTTTTAGAACAGAGTCCCTCCCTCTAGTAACAGTAACAGAGACTGGCATTTGTAAGAAGAACAGAATTTCTGAAAATCCATCTTAAAGTTTTACTTTTTTTTACAATTAAATAAGTGAATTTACACATGAGCACACGGGACAACATTAACTATAATTAGCTATAGTCAGACCATGATTCCTATTGGTCCATCTGAGGAATTTTCTTCCTGAGCCCTCCACCAATTATTCCTATGAGATACACTGAGAGTGTTCTGGTGTGAATATTGGTTTGCTATATATTTATTCTTTTTTTTTTTTTCTAATTTCACATATCACATGCATTGCAAAGAGCTGTGGCCTAATGGATGACTCAGGTCTTCAGCACATTGCATCATTTGCACAAACACAAGTCATCCCATTTGCTTAATAATGTATTGCTGTGTTTCTGATGCCAGGGTGAAACGTCTGTTTGGTCTGTGACTCATTGTTGTGTCTCGCCTCGGGGAGCCTGCGTCCTATGCATTTTTTTCAGGGTCTCTGCTGCTACCTGGTGGTCGTGTAAAATCCCTGCATGCAACACAGCCAGGCAACCAGCGGTACACTCCAAAAACAAACTCTTCCTTGATCCAATGAGTCCCATGAAAGGACAAGAGCTCAAGTGGGCAAAGGGATTAATTGAGTCCAAAGCCCAAATGAAGCGGCACAGCCTCTGGACCAAAGTCTTAAAGAATTATTAGCTGGGTGATCTGTCGGATAATCTGCCCGCTTTGGCAGTGGCACGACTCTCTGAATCTCCCTTGTTGCTGTGATGTGATGGTCAGCAACCATGTTTATCCAATTTAAGCCACAGGGCACTCGCTGAGCTCACCGCCCACCCTAGAATTCTCCACTCCTCAAAAAGATATTCTGTGTTTTGATGCTGGTGATGAACACTAAAATCTCATATTTTCATACTCATTCAGTGACCACTCCCGTTACTTCCCAACAATTTTTCAAAAAACTGTTTTATTCAATCTGAATACTTCTTTATTTTTATGCATAGAGCAGTAAGCCTGGGATTTATTAACTTCTTGTTTGGGGATTGGTTCATTTCAGACCTTTGTGCGCATAGAGGATATATGGGTGTATACCTGAGGTAGCACAGTGGGTGCCTGCCCTGCCAGCCGGTGTAGAGAGCTGACCTGAGGCACCTTGATGGGCACAGCAGTGAGGGTTCCCAGCATCTGAGACACAAAGAGAGAGAAACACAGTGGATTTAGCATATATGTATGGAGATTCAAAATTCACAAATAAATATCACCATTAACACCATTCACAAATATATTTCTTGATTCAGCAACAAATGTAACAAGATTCACAAATATAATTTATGACTCACAAATAAATGTAATACCATTCACAACATTATCCACAAACCAATAAACCTGATTTCAAACTACCATACATATTTGTGAATTGTGAATATATTTGTGGTAGTCTAGTGGGTAACACACTCGCCTATGAACCAGAAGACCCAGGATCAAATCCCACTTACTACCATCGTGTACCTGAGCAAGACACTTAACCCAAAGTTGCTCCAGGGGGACTGTCCCTGTAACTACTGGTTGTAAGTCGCTCTGGATAAGGGCGTCTGATAAATGCTGTAAATGTAAAAATGCTAATGAATTGTGCTCGATTCACAAATGTGTTTTTTCAAAAGGTAACCAATCAAATGTCCCCAGAGTTTACAGCCAATCACATCAACTGATGTTCGAGAGTTTGATTTAACAACATTGCGCTACTTTTGAGCATTGTCAGGGTCTCTTGGAAGGAATTGCAAAAGAAGTTTCATAAAATTGAAAAAAGTCGTATATATATGGTTTTGCAAATGCAGGTTTATCGGTTTGTAAATGAATATATGAACTCGAATACACATCACTGAAATGCGTCATTGGGTGATCATCACATCTGAATTATAATGAAAAACCGTTTTACTGCTCGACCCGCGCACACCTTCGCCTTCCATCATCTGCAGGGTGAGAAAGGCCGGCCCGGTGACGCTACACTGAAGTTAATGCATCCGGCATCAGCAGGCGCTGATGACAGGAGGAAAGCCGAGGCTCGAGCGGAAACGTTAAACTCTAACCTCCGGGTTTATTTGTTGCCGGCAAACATTTAGGCACTGCTCTGACTGCAGCGATTTGTTGCCTGTTTTGTGTAGTTGGGTCAGGCAAAATCTATATCAGTAGGCAGAACACTTCAATTAAAAAAATGAAAGTATAAACAGGGCCTGATCCATAGCTGCATAGACCTTATGCTTATTGGGGGGCTTTCAAATGTTCTTTTGAAGACACAGCATCCTTTTATCTTCGGATCTTGTGGCAGCCAGACTGATTTTACAGTCTGCGAGCGAAGCAGCGGTGCTCTGCCATCTGATATTAACCTTTTGGTTGTTTTCATTTCCATCCAGAGCCACCTAGGGGGTTGAAACACGATATAATTAGCATGCCCGCATAGACTTAAGGACACTGCTTGTTATTTGGTTTGGTTTGGAAAGATTTAGAACAGTGCTTTTGTGCTAATAAGTAATGTCTCTGCTCTCCCCGGTTACAGTTATTATCCCGCAGTTTATTCAGGATCTAATGCTAAAGTGGGATAATTATGGGGTAGGTAGTAGTGCTACAGAGACTTTTACAGCACAGGGTGGGGCCGGAGGAGGTATGCCCCGATAAAACACTCAGTAAGTGGCAGACCTGGCACTGACTCAGCGTACTCGCAAATTTTTGGCTGGCAGAGCGATTCGGAAACATCTCACCAACTCTGACACAGTTTTCTCTGTCACTCTGTCACTAATGGGTTCCCCTGCACTGTGAGTAATGATCTATGGAAACTCGAAAGTAGGTCCCAGTGGAGTACGAACGGGAGACGGTGAGAAATGAATCAGGAACATAGGAGCCCCGTCCCCCCTCCCTCCATTTTACACCGATACATATCTATTAATGAGCCAGGCGTTTATTCATTAGCATATTCATATTCCTATTTTATTCACTAATCACAGGTCACTCACCCTCGAGCAACACAGAGTAAAGTGCCTTATTCTGAGATACAATAACTTCTCCTAATATTATATCTTACGAAGCCTGGTTTTAAATGTGATATAACTGGCATTATGCATGGGGTTTGTTCGCTAATATACAGTCAAGTATGTCCTCAGTATTTACATTAATAAGAACCGCAAAGTGTCACGTAACCCTGGTTGTGGGCAGAAACCCGGAAGTGGGTGACGTTAAATTAAATCAGCGTGGAACAGGTCATTGATCAGTCATTGAAGCTGTTTTTATACATGCTCCACTCGGCTCCCATCTCACCACACCTCACCTCACCTCAACCTCCAAAAAAGTAAGCCTGACCCCTTTCACCTCACTTCCTCATTCCTTTCAACGCGTTCTGTGCGCACGTGACCATATACACCGGTGGTGTTTGGCTTCGGCTGATATACGGTCATAGAGTAAAGAGCGTTATACTCACCCACTCTTTGATTCTCCCGTATACCGCTACACCTCTCCCTGCTCCGCAGCCCCAGCACGAGTGGTGTAGCGAATCTCACATTCATGAACACATTTAATGTGCAAAGTCTTAACTCAGGCCTCCGAAATAGCGTCCATGGTGCCTTTTGTCTTTAGAGTGCAAAACTGTGCACCAATCAAAAGCACCTACATCTGCTTCGTGGGTTAACACTTTCTTTCACATACTATTCCATCTGCAGAGATCACAGTGTTTTTTATTGTTCAGCACGGTGCTCTTCTCCCAAAAGAAAAAAAGAGAAGAGGAAAAAAAAAGACAGAACAGCATGTTTTTCACCACCAACAGTGTCTCATATAACTGCGGTAAAGCTTTGATGTTTGTGGTAATCCCCCCCACCCCCTCCCCCCCGATTAAAACAACACTAATCAACAGGATCTGGTTTTGATTGGAAGAAGGTCTTCAAAAAGAAAAAAAAGCACCTATGCAAGATGCGAGATGCGCACCAGCCCCAGCAGGATGAAGTGGGACTGCTGCAAATAGCCCGCCCCGCCCCCCAGAAGGCAACTGGATACGTGCCTGAGACGCTGTGACACTCCATTTCATAAAGAATACTTATTTCATAGCGCGCCACTGTCAGGCTGACAGTCGCTCTGAACAGCCCAGCTGGAGGTGAAGTATGAATGGCTTTTTCATACAGACACTGGTGAGGAGCGATACCCGACCTATAAATGCCAAGGTCGAACAAGAGCCCCCCCCCTCTTCGCTCGCACCGGGGCATTTATTTATGGTGTAACTGCAGCACAATGTGACAGCTTATGCTTCATGTACGGTGTAATATAATGCACTGTTCATATTACTAGCAGCATAACACTGTAAGACATTACAGGTCAGTGGACGTCCTATTGAATGACCATAAAGAAACTGAAACAGTCTACAGACAATGTGGGAAAATGGTTATAATTATATATGTTGAGTATGTATAGCCGTGGTGGAGGTGACATTGCCGCTGTATATTGTTCCCGTTGTCTGAGACGTGTTTTTGCTCAAGATTTGTGAGAAACCTGGGGTGAAGTTTTGAGCCCCCTTGCTTTCAAAGCCAAGCCCAATCAGCCTTTTATTCCTGCCATAAAAATCCCTTCGTTCCGTTGTGCTACCGAGAGCTGAGGACGGCGGGCTGGGTGAGTGGGGAGTGGGAGATTGAGGACTGTTCCCATGGCAACAGCCGAGATGAAAATTTTCACACCACGAGGGCATTCATTTTCGTAATTGCTGCCCCTTCTTCCCCCAAAAAACCAAGTACGGACGCACACAACAACCTCTGCTCTCCTTTCCCCCTTTCATTTCTTCAACAAAATGAGATGCAAAGAGAAAGGAAGACAAAGGGAAGACAAAAAAAAAGAAAAACCAGTGAGCAGATTATCCTCTGTGAGCATGTCCTCTAAAAGACATGAAACCCCTCCCCGCAACTTTGTCTCCGACCCACAGAGACATGCTGCTGCTTTAGCTCTACAGCAAAAGTGGGCACTGCAGACAAATCCAGGCTCTCCCACAAACACAAACACCTGGCACGACCCAGAGGCCTGCTGTAAAGCTGACAGGAGAAGGAAAAGGGAACAACAGAACACGCTTCAATTATCCCTCGCCGTGTGCGGGTGGGGTTTTTTTTTTCCAATGCTGTCAGAACCGAGCTGAGCGGACTGGGCTTGTTTTTCTACTTTTCTTTACTTTGCTTCAAAAGGCAGCTGTTTATGTAAAAGCCCCTTGCAACATGAAGTAACTAACCTGGTCTGAATCACATTCACACACCCATAATCCCCCATAATCACATTCACACACCCAGAAGATTTTTTCTGTCTTCCTTTCTGCTGCTGCAGACACTAGGTAATAAATAATATTTGGTGTTAATATTTGGTGCGCCCAGGCTTCCCTTTTGTGTAATTCCCTTTTTTACAAATCCCACTTTGAGACTCCCGTGTGGGAGACTGTACAGCTGCGCGTTTGCTCACAAGCGAAAACAATCACAACTAAATTGTTTTACACAAAGAAATGACAAGTAAGCCGTGCAAGGCATTGTGGGTAATGTAGTCCTGGATGGTCAGTGTGCCCTTAGTGGTTTTGAAAGGGATATTTTAAGGCACATAGCACTTACACAGTACTGTTTTAAATCAACCACTGATTGCATCAATGGCCTTAGCCAAAGCAACTTGTGTTTTTTATATTTTATTCAATGGCCCTATAATAACTGTTAAAGCCTCTGGATCACAAAGCAGGTCTGGCCTAAATGGAAGTCTAACGTCGGAACAAAATGATAAGGTTCAGGCCCACTGTTTAAGTTAAAATCTTTCTTCATATAAAAAAAGAGAGAGAGAAGAGTAGGGTTCGATGTTGAAGCAGATGGTTTTCCTTTTGGTTTCTGAAGGCATAAATGTTGTGGCGCATTGGGCGCAGCGTACAGTCAGCAGACGGGACTAAATGGGCGCCGCGATCGGCCCGGGGAGAGCAGCGCAGCCTGCTGTTTGTCCCCGGCCGTGTTGCTGTGTTTGTTATTATTTGGCATGTCATCACTGTTACTCACTGGAGGAGGGAGGTGCGCACACAGCAGGGGGAGAGCGGGATCTGCAACAGACACACATAACCCCCCCCCCCACACACACACACACACACACACACACACACACACACACGCACACTTGTTTATTTGTAGAACTGTAGAAAGACTCAGTGTGACGTCCTCGATCGGAATGACAATGGTGGCGTGCCGACACATCATCAGAGGAAGGCTGTGAAAATACACCTGTCACACACCCGTGTGAAAAAATTGTGACAAAGAGCAGAGCGAGTGATCTAAGATGACGTTCAAATTCCATCAGTCAAAATATGCGTCAGTCAGAATCGGTTCATTTTCACTTTCAGACCAAATTTTCGACTGATGCCTCCTGCTGATGTGCACAGGAACAGGTATGACAGTGTACGTTATCGGCACACGCCGCCAGGCTGCCATGACAACCTTCGGCTAAGTTCACGACTCCTGTTTACACACCAGCGGACGCCCTTGCGTGTTTGGAGGAAAGGTTCGTTCGCTCGCAGTGTGCACCTCGGCACTCTCTGCCCCCTTCTGAGCCTGTGCCCGAGTGGCGTCTTACAGAAATGGCCAGTGCAGGGAGGAGGCTTGTTCACACGCGCAGCCGGGGCATTGCTTCCTGGGCACGCTCTAATTGCAGGGCATGACGGGGGCATTGTTTGTGCTAATCGCGGCCTTTGGGCAGTTGCCCACTTTAATTGTGTTTTTGTCCCTGGCCCAGCACACTGAAAACCTCTCTGCATGTGACAAGGCTTCAAAGCGGTACAATGTACAGCCAAGGGACAGATCTATGGCTCATATTAAAAACTGCTATTACTTACTTACTGGTGTGAGTAAGCAAATAAATGAATCCATAAATAATTTTGTTTTCTCCTACAGGACTCTTACAGGTCTTTTCCAGCCACTCTCCACCAGGGGGCGATATAAGCGACCATTTATTACTAAGCACATGTTTATTTAAACCTCATCCTCTCCTGGTTTTATTCAAAAGGAATTAACTTTTTAAAGTGACATTAGGGGCAAAGCACCAAACCATTAAAATACTGGCTTCAATTTAATGTGGTGATGCAAATACACTCTCTTGTCTCGGTGTGTCTGGCTGTGGTAATGGCCAAATCATGTCTTACGAGGCCTTTTTGTTTATGTGGTGGTGAAACCCCCAGTCGCCACATAAAATGGGCTCTGAACTTATCTTATACGTTACAGGGTTTGGTAAACACTCCAATTAGGTTCATGTTGAACAAGGCACTATGCGCCGTTGGTCGGCCCCTTCACCTCCACGCCGGTTGCAGTTTTTCGGTACATGCCCGCCAGCCATTTGCCGTATGAGAATATAAAAAGAGCCGTCAGGGGACAAGTCCCTTTGGCACGCACGTTGGCGCTATGCAATTCAATTAGCCTCTGCGCTACCCGTCTAGTGCGTGCCTGTTGAGTCGTGGTATGTGTGTGTCACAGGGTCTGTAGCACCCATTTTCATCTACTTTCTCAAGAGAGCTCCCCATACCTCTCCATAGGACGCACTGATGTTGCACTCCATGCTGTCAGGGGATCAAGGTATACGTCCAATTAACGTCCAAACGCTCAGATATTCCCATGCCCACTCCGCTATATTTTTAATAGGCAAGATGACAGTGAGCCAATCAGCTCCATCAATTAGAGAAGTGATATGAATTAAAAGGCAATCCAAATTAAAAGAAGACTTTAATACTCGTCACCTAAGCACAGCTTGACCTTTCCGAGTTAACTTACTGCACGTGATTCTTCTTCTCCTGACGAGGCTGACAGGCAGTATAAAGCGATAACCTTCGTCGTACTTTGGAGAGGATGAAGATGACTGCAGAAAGAGTCAGGATAAGGATAGAAACTTTCCAAGGTAGGACTGCTATTAAAGGCGGCGCACCGTGTGTCTCCAGGAGTCCTTCGCGTTCCATACAGAAAGTTATCATTGCCACTTACATTTGGAGAAAATAGTGCTGCAGTGGCTCTGAACTCCATTTCTAAAAGCACAAATTGAATATAATCTAAGATTAAATCAAAGGCACGAGGATTAAATTCAGACTCAATCACTCTAGCTTCATTTTGCTACAGGCTTAATCCCAATTTGGGTCAGAATATCTTTCCATTTGACTTTAACAATCCCATCCGTGCTTCACATTACGGATTTGGGTTTAGAACATAATGGGAAACATTCTGCCATTTTTCTACCTGGCATATGTGTTGTAACCTGAGCATGACCCCTAACTATTTTAAACTAGTCTTAATCAGGTGAAATTAAAGCCTCTATAGTAAGGCCCTGGAAAGCTGGAAATCACGTCTTCAGGCATAATTACCTCAGGCAAAGGATCTTTTGAACAGCACTTCTGCAGTCAAGCGCTGTGTAGACATTACTCATCTTCCTTTGCACACAAGCTAGCGTTTGTTAACTTGGCAAATGTGATCCAGAGACTAATTTAATTCAATAAAAAAATATTGAATATTAAAAAGTGACTTGATTAGAGAAACTATACATGGACGTCTGTGATTGAAATCTGCTACTGAGAGAAGATATTTCGAGTTATTGTTATGAAATCTCACGTCTTCTCCTGAAGGGCTGCAGGCTGGGAAGGTGGAATTGTTTATGTGCAGACATGTTGCAGGATGTGTAGTCTTCCTTTCAGCTTCAAGACATTCAAGACATATCAATGGAATCTACAGTCATATTTCCATCTACTCTCTCAAACCAGGTTCGACCATATATAATCATACGGTAATAATTTATTACATGTCCTGGTTACAATACATCTATAAATCCAGAACATACCAACATACCATGTAATACACATATTTAATTTTTTCTCTCTATTTTTGTTGTTTATGGCCTGAACTGCTTCACGCACAGTGTCCAACTGCACTGAAACAATGCTGCAAAAGCGTTCAGCCCATACAGCACCAAAATCCAATTACTCTTCATTATCGATCCTTAAATTAGTGGCCAGGTGGTCCGGACAACCTGCCGATTTACTCGCTAGCCCACCCGAAATACTCTCTTACAGACAAACAAAATGGCCTCCCACTGCTCTCCCCGTTCCGGCCCTGCTGTTTCATTGGCCAGCAAAGCAATTGCTCTGGTTTGGAAAACAATGCAGACCTCTCTTCTAGACCCTTTTTTTATGAACTAACAATGAGTCCGGGCAGCTGGGGAGAGAAGATGGTGTAAAAGGAGCACACCCACCCCCCCCAAACCGCTACCCCACCCACCCCTCCTCTTTCAGCCCTCGTGACAAAACAATGCAGTCATAAAGAGCACTAAAACAATCCCGCTGCCTGACCCTGTGTCCCTCTCACACACACACACACACACACACACACACACAAAACGCAGGGCTCCTTGCGAAAAGCAGGAGTCTGAAAAGACTTGCGAGAGGGAGGCAGTGGGGGTTTGGAGTGTGAAGAGGCCAAACCACAGCCTCCAGTGACACAATGATAAGACTTTCCTACATCAACTTGTTTTTTTTCTGCTTTCGTTCTCAGAAGTAACAAGTCAACCACTGATGGGCCATCTTCTGAATCGAAAATAAATAAGGCAGCGGTTTCTGCTGCAACGTCCTCTCTGTGTGTCGGCCGGCAATTACACTAATCGAACACTGGCTATGCATTGTGACAGGCGAGAATCTCAACCCCTGCTTTCCAGTTCAAAAGTAAAGGATGTTTCCTAGAAAAATGTAAAGTGAATGCAGAGGCAATTATGCTCAGCGAACGTCTTTTCAGGAAATTTGATTTGCAATTTTCAACATTATTCGTATAATGTGGAGCTTTAAGGTGTGCCCATTTAATCCCTCCCCCTTGTGAACATGTCACACTCCTGTCAACACTTCTGCCTACTTAACAGTATTGTTCAAAATTTTGTGTAAGGATCTTTGTAGCTAAATAACATATATAACACCAAGCATGTTAGTGGTAAATTTAATGATTACGGAGTTCCAAGATTTTGTTTCTAAACCAACAAACCCACGGAGACAATGCTACCATTATTAATACTATTAGTGCAATTCACTAATATATATCAACTGTAGGTACCCTTTTCAGAGTTTGTTTATATATGTGTGTGTATATACACACACACACACACACACCCTAAAAGGAACATATATATAAAAAAAAAATACAATTAAGTGCACCAGTGACATGCCGGTATTCCCCTAAAATGACAAGAATGCATATTTTCTGCAAGTTTAGCATCAGGTGTATTTCTGGTACAGCTGTAGGGAGGCACCTCCGGGTGGCTGACAGGCTCCAGCAGAGGACTTTTTTTTGTGTCACCAGTATAGTCACAGTGTTGTGTAGGTGGGGACGCGCCGCATCTGAAGAGTTGCGTAGTTGTGTTACAGCGTGTCCTTTAGCTTTGTAATTCCTACCTGTGAGTGCGGCAGATCTCCTACTCTCCGGCTGAACGGGTGGATGCCGCTCCCCGTCACTCTGTTTGCAGTTTGGAGGTTGATGGGGGACGTCTGCAGTGACTCTGAGCCCGCCACCTTTTGTCCATTAATGTGCGCGGTCACCATAGAAACGGGTGCCTTTGCCGGCACCACGGAGATGGCTATGGTCTGACTGGTAGGCTTGATGAGGGAGAGAGGCTTGGCCGGCCCCACAGGACAACTTCTTACAGCCAGCTTCTGTAACAGAAAGAAAGAGCAAATTAAACAGCTATACATTTACATTAAAAAAAACATATAACGTACTATATTGCATAATGAACTTTTTTGGTGAGTGTTTACGGTGTTTGTGTTTACAATTCAATGTTTTATGATAAGGACAATACCATTTACTATCCGTCCATCTTTGATGTATTATGAAAATGTGAATGCTTCATGTTCTCTAAAAAGCAATTTCACAGCACATGCGATGTGAGCGAATGCACGTTCTTGTGAAGAGTGGTAATCAACATCCAGAGGATGCCTGGGTGGTTTTTTTCATGCTGTTCATGTTTCCTTGCACCCCCCAGCCTGCTCGTTCACTTGAAATGTGAAGGTTGTAGGCTGATAGTGACTCTGGATGAAAGAAAACATGGAATGCTTGTGACCGTTTGTTCACCAACTGTGTAGTTGGCCAGGTTGTAATATTGACTGTGAAGCTAGCCTTATCCCATTTGCTACAGAACAGCACAGCTGTCTTCACTGTGTTACACTCCCTCTGTCTCTCTCTCTCTCTCTCTCTCTCTCACACACACAGTCCAGCCTCCCTACTCCCTCCCTTCCTCGCTTGCTGCAAAAAAAAAGCCAAAGCAGAGATAAGTACAGTTCACACTCGCACTACTGAAAGAGGAGGCGCTCTAAATATTTTATATTCCATTCCACGGCCCAACTCCGATTTCTGCTCCTACCCCTTTTATCGTTCTTCTATGAGTACATGGTGTGGGTGGGGGGATGGGTTGGGGGTTGGGGGGGGTTTCATTTTCAGCTTGGCTCTGACAAGGGAGGCGATTTCTCTCACTCTCTGTGTCCTCTGTAAGATGCGAGGCGAGGCGGTGGTGGTGGTGGGGAAGGAGGGGGTGGTGCTCTAAAGCGAAGGGTGATTTTTACAGAGCGCGTCCTTCAGCTGTTCTTCCATGCTATGCCTAAAAATACAGATTGGAAGCTCCGGCAAAAAAGTACTCCGGGAGCTGCCAGTGATGAGAACATGGAAAATGAAGGAACACAAAATATGCTGTAATGATCCAGACAGGGCATATAAAAAAAAAACAAAAAACGGAATCTTAAAAACGGTCCATTTAGGGAGAGGGAAAAAAAAAACAGCACATTTCCAATTTAGCGTGAAACAGTGCAGTGTTTGTCCCAGGGATAGAAGTGGAGAAATGGTACTCTGCTCACACCGCAGCGGCAGGGAAATAAATAAATAAATAAATAAATAAAGGTGCCAAAATTGATTAGGTTCAGGCAGTGTTTTTCAGTTTTCTCAGAGCGTGTGTGTGTGTGTGTGTGTGTGTGACTTAAGTGGGTGTAGAGCCTGGGATGTTGCTGCCTCCGCTCGATCCCTTCACAGCTTGGTGAACTCACAATTACCTGGGCTGGGAACAGAGGCCTGCCGCACACACACACACACACACACACACACATTGTTGAAAGTAGATGGGTGAGAGCTGAAGAGTGTTTGAGATTAGCCCCTGCATCCTTAATCGGGTGGGCTCTTTTTTGGTCTTCTGAGGAGATGTGTGTGAGTGTGTAGTTGGGACAGCAAAAAGGAGCGAGAGGCTCGGTTAAAGAGGGGAGGACCGGCGATCTCCGTGGAAACCGAATTCTCGCTTTTTGTCAGGATCCGCTCTAATCAGCGTGTGGAACAAGAAGAGCGTAGCAGGCGCTCGCTGGGGTGCTCTCCTGCTTCTCCCGCTTGTGTGCCAAATAGGTGCGGGTGCAGAAATGATGAGAATGATGAAAGCGATAAAAAAAAAAAACAGATTTAATTACGTCCCAAGAACCGACAAGACTTTAAAGATCAAGCATCTCTTGTCGGCGCCGAAATGAGCCTTCATTTTCACGCCGCCCTGTGACACTGCGGCCGCACAGCCCCCCCCAGCGCCGCACTCCTCAGCCTTATCTAAACTACTCCAGTAAGGGAGGCCTTTGCACATAATCCCGTCACTCTGAATAATCAAAAGGAACAAAAAAAAAAAACGTATCGACTCCTTTTCTCCCCGCTTCTCTATGGGATTATCATCCCTCGCTGCTCTCGTGCGCGTTGCTTGTTCTCGATAAACCTTAACGGGCGTGAGGGTGCATTAGCGGGCTCCCGCCGCCAACGCGGGCTGTGTTTTAAAAGCTGTCGAAAGAGGCAGGAGAAAAGCGACGGGTGTTTATGGCCGGGTGTATATTTGCTGACAGGCAGGGTTGGTGAAGTAACCAGCATTTGCTGTTGTGGCACAGGTGAGTACAGAGTGTGAAAGGAGTCCAAAAAAAAAAAAAAGTGGGGCCAAAGAAAACTGAGTCTAAGACTATTAAAACTGTGCAAATAAACCTCCATTGTGGCTGATTACAAAGGAGCCCTAAAAGCCACACGGAATCCGCGAGTCTCCGCCCCCCCGCCCCTCACTTTTCCACGCTGGTGTGAATGGCCGACTTCATTCGCATGGTGTTATTTATTAATTCCCCCACAATGTGTGCGGTGTGGCCTCATTGTTTCAGGGGATCAATGTAATCCACAGGCAGCCCCGGCACCAGTCGGCGTCCGCGGCTTCAACAGGCCGCCGTTTGTTCAACCAAGGGCACTTGTGATTATCTGAAAGGTCACTGATTTCTACGCCCCACCCCCACGTAACATGTGAACACACACGTACACACACACACACATGAGTAATGTAATGGGCTAGTAGTGTAATATTACCAAAAACACACAGTTATAGCACAATATGATTTTAAATACCACAGAATGTTATTTAATACTAGTTTTTTTTTTTGACAGCTAACATATTTAGTGTTTGATTTTAATAGTTTTATGGTCCAGTTTTAATGTGCACTATGTGTAAAGGTTGCGGGATTGCTGTGAAAAACTGATAGAATAGTGTATAAAGCGCATCGTTGTGTTATTTGTGTCCAGTTTATTTCATTTGATCACCGTAAACAACATCGGCATGGCTATTTCTCTGCTTGTTAGGGGTAGCTTCTAGCCTCCGAAAAGCAACTTCACTTCACTCTTTCTTGCATGACATGTCCATTATGGGACGAGTACATGACCAGTTAGTGTGATTAGTAATGATCAAATGATGACACTAGAGAAACAAACATGTAATAGTTACAATGATAATGCCATCACAAACCTACAACAGTATTAAGACCATATTCAATATACATTTATATCTAGGGCCCTAGGAAAGCCATTTTTTTACTAAAGTCCATTTAATCTTTTACTAAATTCCATTTTTCCATTTTAATTCTTCTAAATTCCATTATAAACATATTTTTTTACCCAAAAAAAATGTTTTATGGAGTGGATGTGAAAAAAGGAACTGCAAAATGACAAATCACATTTAATCACTGTTCATCAAAGTGCTTGGGAATTTACTGTAAAAGTGCTTCAAATTTGAAATCAACATTAAAAACTTATCAAATAAAAAAAGATTGGGGAGACCTGGAATGCAAAAGAAAGATATGCCTACTTGCAACATGAACTTGAACCATGATAATAAAACCACGATGCTGATTTGTTTACACGAGTCATGACCGTGAGTGGCGTTCGCTTGTTATTGACATAAGTGGTACGTATAGTAGGGTGGTATTAGCCTAGTGGGTAACAATCTCGCCTATGAACCAGAAGACCCAGGTTCAACACCCACTTATCACCATGGGTAAGACACTTCACCCTAAGTTGCTCCAGGGAGGGACTGTCCCTGTAACTACTGATTGTAAGTCGCTCTGGATAAGTGCGTCTGATAAATGCCATAAATGTAAATGTAATGTAAATGTACAGATTTCGCACTGAAATCTCAAACAGCACGCGCAAACAGCACGTTTACAATGCGTTGGTGTGTGTGCCTCAACAGCCTCAACATCATTGGTATCCGGTGTAGAAGACCCCTCCCATAAAAGTATTAAGAAGGCCCCCATCAAATGACATTAAAGCAAACCAACTGCCTTTTAGGGATGCAGATGAGGAGCACATTTACGAAACTCCTCAAAAGTAGATACAGTAAGTACCGTACATTCCGGGGGGCCTTGCAAGGCCTGATGCTCTTTAGTGTCGCACAGGTTGCAGGCGGGCTGCCAAAGTGCGCTGTCCCCCTCGCCTGAGATCAGAGAAGCATCTCTAAAAGGAAGACTTAATTGCCCATATTACGCCATTAGAGGCCGTTAGGTATGGATTTTCAGACAGAGAGCGACCCACGCTAATGTACACAAAGTGTGAAGGGAAACACCAGGAGACAGAAAGCGTCTCAGTGGCTGTAATTGCCCCACGTTGCTGTCATCTTTTATGCCGAGTGCAGAATAATGAGTAAATTGCAGATGCTGTTGCTGTGCCCATTATTGTGTGTGTGTGTGTGTGTGTGTGTGTGTGTGTGTGTGTGTGTGTGTGTGTGTGTGTGTGTGTGTGTGTGTTTTTTTTAAGGGCAAATAACTGACACTTTATTCTCCGCTGCGTGTTGCTCAAACCTCCTGCAGCTTTGCAGTTGCTCGTACCCGCGTACATGACAATTTTTTTTTCTACAAAAGAAGGCCACGTCTATTGAACCGAAAGCACCAGCATGTATGTGTTTATGAAATAACGATGGATTATGTGATTATGAATGTTTGACAAGCCCATTTTCCAACCATCACAGCTTAAACGTGGTCTCCAATCAAAAGGCTCTATAGACAGGTGCTAGAAAAGGGATGATGACCAGATGCAGCCATTTGTACACAGGGCAAGACTTTTAAAAAGTCTTGGCCATTACTGGTCCTCCATGACGGCAAATGATAGTGAGGGACCTCCGCCAATACCTGCAATCGTAGCGTGTCAGCAATGTATCAGAGCAACATTAACATGAGACACTGCCAGCCAATCAACATGCCAGATCATAACTAAATTGTACAATAATAAATGTTACTAATTCTCAGATAAAGGCAGCCATTTTCCCATCTCCTTATCTCTTATCTCCCTGCCAACACCCACTAGTTACTTTTTTTTTTTTTTATTTGACCAGCACAACCACTAAAGTTTTTTATTGATTTGCCCATTTTAACTTGACACAGCAGCTGAACAATCAGCCAAAGAGGACACGAAGCATCTGTATGACGTGTGTGTGTCCATCAATAAAGTGTGTGGATCAATAAAAAAAATAACACTCAGAATGACCTCTTGTACAGGGGGGGTGAGGAAAGGACAGCTGATTGGCTTCCTGCTCCAGAGGAGCTGTCACCGAGGTCACGGCGGCAGCTAGCAAAGCCCCAGAGACGCGCCATGACACCCAGACAGGTGAGCACGCCACGAGCCAGTTAAGAGCACCATCTTAACGAACCATTTTCACTCAAAAGCCGCCCACGCCCGACACACAAACACTCACACTCTTCCTTTCATCACCATCCTCGCTCACTGCCTAATGATTATCTGGCGGTAAAAAGAAAAAAGCCACCAAAACAACGGAGACGCTCCCGTTCTCATTGCGCGCTGATGAATCGCTTCTAAAAACCATGAAAGCTTCGCCGGTACAAACAGCAGCGGCTCTGCCGGCCTCCGGGGGCTCGGCTGTAATCTGTGCCGCAAGAGGCCGTGGACTCCCGCAAGATGGAAGGTGTTGGATCCGGGCGGGGCAGGTGATGATTGTGAGCGTCCGTGGAGAGGCTCTTACTGGGAATATGCCGAGGACCCAGGAGCTGCCCATCATGATGCCTGCTGCAGCTCCTTGTGCCCCACTGGCACTGACACTGGCACCGCTTGAAGTAATGCATAAAAGAGTGAAAACCTCAGCTCTGGGTGCTGTTGAAATCCACCAATATGGCCTTCAATCCCCTAGAGGGAGGAATCCAGCAGACCTGTCAAAAAAAAGGCCATTATCTCGATGTCCCTGAGCTTCATCAGTTTGGGCTGCTCCGTCACATCCTCAGCGGCATCCTTTCTGAGCCCGGATGTGAGGTGCTGAGGCATATGGCAGAGCGCTTCAAGAAGAGGAGGAGGACTTCTTTATCACCTGCGGCAGACCCTCCGTGTGCTGCAGGCAGGTGGGAGCTCCTCCCGAGAGCAAATGTGCATGAAGGTGTGTCACTCGGGACGCGTCACCACCTCAGGCTCTTTGAAACTGGGGTCCTTCTGCAGAGAGCGTGGATTGTTCTGGCAGGGCCTTCCAATCGGGCACCAGCACCCTGCCACCAAAGACTGGGCCAAGGGCCAGGCTCCCATGCGCTCTGTTGATAAGAGGCACACTGTGCCACTGCCAAGGGTATCTTCTGGTAGAAATCAATCAACACATGGGCACAATGAGACCCCTTCCAGCCCCCACTGCCTCCCCAAAAGAGAGAACAAGTGTTTGTGTCCTTCTCAGCCTTTGCATGGCCTTTCAAGGCTCAAGGACCATATTGGACAATCCCTGAGAAGGGCAGAGTGCATTTCGATTGGGATCACAGATCCTCTGCATTTCATTTCCAGGAACCCTTATCATGTCTTGTGCAATCAAAACAGCATGCATTAAAGGGGACTGTCCCATTTGCTCCACTTGTGAACAATAGACAGAAGAAACCGGATAGGTGACCTCTATCGGCTCTTGTCGTTTCAGGCCTGCGTGACTGCAGTTCATTTCTGCCAGTTGCTCAGAAGACCAAAGAACCGTATTAAAAAGACACTTCACTTAATAACTACTTAAAAGAAATTGTGCATTTCCATATAAAATATCAAAAAAGCAAAAAGGGTTTCCGTGTAGAACAGCTTGAAATCTTACTGTAGGATATTATAATGCCCAGATTAAAGCGATGTCTCAGAGCAATAATACGCCAAACCAGCATCATGAATGGCTCATCTGTGGCTTTATAAGAAGACACAGCAGTTGATTATTAATATTGCTTCTTAGGCCTGGTCTAACAAAGGGATGGAGCGCCACGTAAAACCCTTCATTACTTTGCTCCAGAAACAACAAACATCAAACCGACTCACAAAGCCTTTTTAATGTGACAATATATGGAGGGAACAAAATTAAATGCCGACTCCCAATTTCCTCCCAGAGAAAACAATTTGGTCATGTGGCCACTGCCTGTCGTGCCATCTGTAGACAATAAACCCATTTAAATGCAAATCATACATGCCCACAGACTAATTTCCCCTCATCTGAAAATTCTCGTTGGAATGCGTCAGCCAAGGCGACAGACCTCACTCAGAACCTCGGACAGGAACATGGGACCCCGGTCTTGGAAGTGCAACATTAGTTCTAAAATTCTACTTCAGGTCATTCTGTCACTGCTTTTCAAGAATTGACCAATACCTTTGTTCTAAGATGAGATCCATCTAATTACAAGGAATACGTTACAATTTTGTATCATATTGTGAACAGATATGCCGCAGAAGTTAATTAAAAGTTTGTAGGTAAGGTTTTAGTCCCATGCTTTTACTAATATAAAACGGTACAAGTATAAGATTGAGTGCATTGTTGTTATTAGTCAGAATTAGTGAGAAACATCCCTGGTGAGAACTAAATTCTGTGATGTCAGTAATAGTGCTTTTCATGTAACTCCCTACTACTTTATAAAAAAAAATTTGTGAGTAAAGCCTACCTATTAGCATTGATGCTAATGAGTCGACATTCAAGCAAATAACAAAAAATCTGTAAATTCCTTGACCACTGATTTAGCTGTTAGCATTGGGAATTGAGTATTTTTATGTCATTAAATAAGGCTTTTAGGCAACTGTGGTCCACATTTGACGTAGACTCAAAATCTGTACAGATGTGGCCCATGAACTGAGACACATCCACTGTGACAGCAGAAATAAGAGAAATGCAAAGAGATGCAGTCTAATCCCTACACAGCACAGTCACAAATTGAGGATGACAGTTTACCTTTAGTTCAGTTTAGTTTAGTAAGTATTTGCCAGTCGTTTTATGGATAAATAAAAATAAACCCTGTGAACTGCAATTGTTTTATCGCGGAAAATAATCCAACACGTTCGTGATATGTATTCCGCCTCTTCCTACGACAAGCCGGAGTTTCTATTTTCAATGGTCAGAAATCACACCGCCTCCCACCATGTCTCCTGTCCACCGACGGGTTTATTTAAAAAGTAGATTTTCGCCGCGACGTATTTTCCGTCTCGCAGCCTGATTCGGAGAAGTGGGAGACAGATAGCCCGTTGTGACACGTTGACATCGCCCGCTGCTCCACAGCACGGCCTCTCTCAAATAAGAATGATGGACTCTCGCGCCGCCAATTCTCCACCGCCCCTGAATGAGAGCGGCTGCCCCCCCCCCCCCCCCCCCCCCCCCCCCCCCCTCATCCCTATCGAAAAAAAAAAAAAAAAAAAAAACTCCCCTCCTGCTGGCTTTATTAGAAGTCAAATACCCAACGTGTCTTGAGTCTGTCTGGCTGTCTCTCTGCTGTGCCGAGCTCATTAAAAATGCTCACTTCTGCTCGCGCCGTGACAGCGGCGGGAGGAGCGGCGCTGTAATTATAAACATGCATACAGTGGGTCGATCGTGCTGAATAATGTATGCCGGGCGTAGACATGACTAAAGTCTCGGCGAGAGTTAAAGCACAACGTCAGGCCGTAACTGGCCTGGTATTTATGCGTGCGGTGCGCCGCAGAGTGCTGATGACTGGGGCACAGGAACCTCCTGTTTGCCCTTACATGTTTTTTTTATTTAAAAAAAAAATATATATATATATATATATATATATAAAAAGCCTCCCGTGGTTCTGCGAGCACTTCGCCGCCTCTCCCGTGTTTATGACAGAGCTTTTAAATAAGGGCCCAGTCGGCTTATGAGAGGACTGCCCCCATCCTGCGCCGCCGCCGCTTCATTACCAGAGACCCTGCTTGCTTCCTGTCACTTCCCATCATCCTCAGGGAGAGGGAGTGCTCGTACTCCACGCTGTAGATGTGGGGGAGAAACACCAGGTGTTACAGGGCCCTCTACCCTTCAAACACCGGCGTCGCTATTCTCGCTTCTAGAAGAAAAAAAAGAAATACTTGCACGCTCGCACTGATCGCTCACTGTATTTCATAAACAGATATATCTCGATTAATATGTGCAGTTCGAATTCAGCGTCATAAAATGTGCTGGCAGAGCTTTCCCTGAAATCTATACATGTAATATAGAAGTGTTTTTTGTAAGTCTAAGGGCAAAATTCCCAACATAATTTTGTCAGTGTAGCTTAAAAACTAAATTTGACAACACATATTCAGTAGATTTGCCTGTAGTAGGGTCAGATATACACTACTTTTCATAAGTCATTTTGAAACGCCCTTTAATAATCCACATAAATGCATAGGCCCATAAAATGCTGCATTCACTAATGCAACCCTGATATTTTAAAAGGTTTGTTGATCATTAAAATGACTTAATTTTGAAATAAATATAATATATTTACATGTACACACACATGAAAGTTTCATGAAGAGCGACGACATTCGTATACGCCCCTATGCTTTTGAAGGGTAGGTGTCAGTAATGGGAAATAGAAAGAGTAGCGTGTTACACTCGGTTTCATCAGTTAAAGCCCCCCCACAAACTCCAAAACCCCAGGAAAGGCCTGCTGGAGGTAGATTCGATTACAGACGCGCGTCTGAGCATATGCTCAGCTGTCAGCACGGGACGAGAAGGAAACATTCCTCTGTCGGTAGAAAAAACGATGAAGAAAAGAGCAACAATGTGCGCGCACGCTAAACTCGCATGTCCCTCCAGGGCTCAGAGCTACGTTGGGCGTCTCAGATTTACCGTATACGATAATTAGCAATCATTCCACGTGGCCAGCAGAACGCTCTGCCATGGAGGGCTGTCCATGAGCCGGGCCTTCCGCCCCCCAAGAAGGGCTCGTGGGCATCTGGAGCCCTACACCGATGCCCACGAAAAAAAAAAAAACAAAACATAATATGTGCTTCACTTAACTCCAGTCAGTCCTTCGGTGGGGTCAAGGCTCTCTGTGGCACATGAAATGAAACCGCGGCGCGCTGAGTTTAGACTCCGCCACTGTAATGCATGCAAACAAGCCCTGGAGGGCCCTTCGCTACAGCACAGCGCCATCAAACATTCAACAGCTCGATTGTGACGTGTCCTCCCCGTCCTCCTTCTTTTATTTCGCTCTGTCTTGCTCACCCCCCACCCTACACTTCTGCTGTTTCTTCTGCTTTGTTAAGAGCTCATTAGGCTAAGAGAGAATGCGGCGAGAACAAAATAAGCCAAAGCCAAGGCTCCGTGAACGTATTGTAAGACGTGTATGGAAATAATGTTCTTGCTGCCTCGTGCTGCTTTTTTCTTTTCTTGTCTGCCCCATTCTGCTTAAGCTACGCCGTCGACGCTAAACTGGCTCACTCCTCTGGCCGGCGTTCATACAGGCCACCGTCCCTGGAGCTTCTTGAAAACCTTCTTTATATTCTCCCTTTCTTCCTCTCTTCCTTTGTTCCGCGCTCCCCTTTCGCTCTCATTTCATCTTCCCCGGGCTGCAAGTCTCAATGTGTAACTCGGGCAAATGTGCGGCGGGGCAGCCTGGATGGAGGCTGATGATCTCGGCGCTGCTGGGATGGCGGCCGTCCTCTTTATTGTTCCCAGAGAGAAAAGAAAAAATGAAATTAAAAACTGCGTGCTCTGCCGCATCCCGCCACCGCTCATTAGGTCTGCTGAACAACTTCAAGAAGTGCATTTATTATTATGGGGTTAGCGCCAAAGCCGGCATAAAGCCTGTGCTCTCCAAAGGCCCAGGGAGATCAGCGGTATCCGTTTGGTCTGCTGATTTGGTGCCTTAACCAAAATACAATAAAAAGAATCTATGAATTTGTTAGATTCATAAATCAGGCCAACAACTAACGCAGATGTTGAAAAATGAAACGAAAACCTTGTATAAATGAGCATAGAAGTTCATTTTTCGGTTCGGGTCCGCTTGTTACGATATACGGATGGATGGAGCGATTTCCTTCATACTATAAGGAGAGATTTCTATCCTGATCAGAGAGGCGTCTTCCATGATGAAGTCATTGGAAATCACCAAATCTCACCAAATCCCAAAACACCGACCGAGGGGATATCTTCTGTCCATCCCTCCATCCCATGGCAGAGACTGGAGAAGCACCGAAGCAGTTCTTCTGAACTTGTACAGCAGGGAGGATTACGCGACATCCCTGAATTACGGCTTTTACAGCAGGGCCCACGCAAAATCGTTCGCCATTACGGGGACTGCGGCGAATCTCTGACCTGTGACATAATGACAGCGTTTATTTGTCCACCCTTGTCCCAACCTGGGGAAGAGTCTATTGACACGTCGTGGTGACAGCCGTGCCGCAGGGAAAGGTCAGGGTCCGCACGGAGTCGACGGTAAAAGAGCGAGGAGCGATGGCGACCGATCATCTTAACTGTTGTCTGATAATAGGAGGCAATAATGAGATGAGAGATGGCGGTGGCACCGGGCCACCGCGCCGCGGCCGTTACCAGCGCCATTAATTACGCTCTGGCCAACGTCTGCCATCGGCAGCCGCCCGCAACAGCTCCCTGCCTCCTCCGTCCATCTCAGAGCCGAGCTCCTCGGTGTCGCTTACGGCCCTGCATATGGCGGGAGAAATGGCCGCTTTATTAATTTAACAGACATTATCCGCTTGGCAGCGGCGAGGCACCGGCGGCGCCGGGGGCGCCAGACTCTGGGTTCCGCGTGGGCCGGGGTGCCCGGAGCCGAGCGCGCCGTGCCCACGTCGGCCCGCGCGGGCAACTTCATTAACATGTTTGATTTGCGAACACGAAGGACATCTGCTGAGCAAAAATTAGACGCCGCGCTTGTACATTTTGTTGTCACCATGGCGATGGAGAGCGAAGACACTCGGCGGGACATTTTATTTATAAATCAAAGTGAAGGGAGTACAGCGTGCCCGCCCATGCCGCCATTAAGGCTGACGTTGAAGATGCCCTCGGGGTAACATAATAGACACTCGCGACTGTCACGTTGACATAGCGAACGGGACGTGGGCCGTTAATTCAAAGCCCCGCGCCGCATCGGAGGGGTTACCGCGTTTAAAAAGTGCTTCCTACATCAAGGCGGAGACCCCCCTTCCCCGCAGCCCGCGATCAGAGGAGGAACACCGAGGGCCTTCAGCGCTTCGTTTTGTGTGACTTGAATGTGTTCTTAAACCTTGTCAAGAGAATTACGTGCGTGCCGCCACCAGCGGCCCGAGACCTGGCATATTTCTCCCAGTTGTCCGCCGTAATTCACGTTTCAGCATCGCCACTTCCACAGCAGGCCGTGCGGGGGGGTTGGACGCTGGGGCGGAGGGTTCGGGCGTGGAGTGCGGGAGGAGGGGAGGATGAGAGAGGGAACGGGGACAGCTGGCACTTTCAGAGAGGGAAGGGGGTGGCTGCGTGTGTTTGTGGTGGAGAGGTAGATGGGGGAGGGGACACACAGCGTGCTGGGACTCTGGGGCTCGGGTTGTCTTGTCTTGAGTTCTGATTATGGATGGGACAAGTCTCAATCATAAATCATAGGTTTAAAGCCTACAGTCAGACCATTTATTCATCTTAATAATGGTCTTGTATACACATTTATGAATATGAATATATGCATTCTTTTCTCCATTCCACTATTACCGCAAAGCATGTCTACAAATAAATATGCAAATTTAACGGTATAACGCATTACTAGAGCTGAATTACTGCACATTAAGTTGGGTTGTATAGTATAATTAACTCCTTGCTATATAAACATATTTATTCTGCCCTCATACGCAAAAAAAAATCATACTGTCATTTAACATTTCTCATCGTAATCCACAACTTATTACATATATATTTATTTGCTGCAGAGATTTATTTCCTTTGTATAGTGATATGTATGGTATCATGAAGAAGCTGCCAATGTCCAGCTATACTTTATTGTGTGAGAGTTGGAATGTGAAAGTTTTAATACAGAACCTGTATGGATGCTTCTGACTAGAACATACAACCTATTTCTATGAATAATATACTGAAATCCATGTCAAAATACTATTTAATACCCTTCCATATGATTACATTTTGACAGATGCATACAATGCGCTGCGTTGTGCCGTGTTTCTGTGTTGGTGGTGTGCGTGGGCCAGCAGATGGACTCCCACAAACAATAGGCCTGGGACAGATGCAGTCACAAAGAGCGACAGCCGCCACAGTCGCGCAGCAACGCGCAGAACCCAGCAGCCGCTGACCAAACACAACGGCGAACTGGCAGAGGGAACGTGATGCACCGGCAGCCTGTCTTCCCGACACCGTTTACTAAGGGGCGCCGAGAGAAAGTTTCCAAAGCTAGAAAGTTATATAAATGTTCTGTTTTGAAGCGCTCCCTGAACAAGCCTGGGGAATAGGAGACACAAAGGGACACCCCCAGTGTACCAGGTACCTGGGGGCATGAGGTGGTGCCTCTTTTAGGTAATGGGACAGCCAGGGAGGGGTTAGCCATGGGGGTGGGGGGCGGATGAGATTTGTAGCAGAAAGCGACAAATCAAGAGGGGCGACAAAGCCACGCTCGGTATGGAGGGGCCGTCCCCTCAGCAGGCAGCAGATTGCTTTGTGGGTAATTTGTGCACTTGAGTGCGTCTGGCCCACCTGCCACGGGGAGCTATTATTCCGCCGGTCGCAGAAACTCAACTTTTGCAGCGTTGCTTAATGAACATTATGTGTGTTTGGCACATTCTGCGAAGTCCTGAGGTGTCCCACTTCCTCGAAATCGATTCGAGGGGATCGCAGCAGGAATATGCCACAGAGGAGTTTATCGATCCCACTTTAAATAATATTTACCCTACCAGATGGTTTTTTTTTATGTATTTGTTTGTTTGTAACGCGCACAAAATTAAAAAAAGAATGAAATCTTCTCCTTGCGGACTTTGTCTCAGTCGGCAACCATTACAGATTTTTTTCTACTTGATGCCTTAGCTTTTTTATTAAAAACTGTCTACACATAAAATAAGCTATAAATAACCTACCTATAAAGGAAGTGAAAGTGAAGCGATCGTCCTAAACAGCACAGCACACGGTGACACAACGAAATGTGTCCTCTGCTTTTAACCATCACCCGTGGTGAGCAGCGGGGACGATTGTGGGGCTGCTTCCTTAAATGCCACCACTGCCCTCTAACCATCTAGAGATCTGTTATCACGTTTAGATCCACTTTTCAGGTGGATTTAAATCTTGCCCTTTATTTATATCGTTTATCGAGCATAAAACCATTATTTTTCTTTTTCTCTGTAGGTCTTTGTATACGAAGACATTTACTGTCCACTTATGGATCTGAGTTGAGTAGAGAAGCAGAGCGTGAGCAGAGGAGAGTTTTGCCGCCGTTCAGTAAAGCCCCGTGACCTGCTGAAGGTAGAATCGGAGAGATCAGATCGAACACATTAGCCAGGCGATTGGACGCTCCGTCTTAATCAGTCGCCAGGGCCCTGGATCTCGTCCTCCCCAACTCCTGTCCACACTGGCCCGGTCCCAGTGTGGGCCTAGACAGTGTAACTGGGTGACACTCGGTCCAACAGCAGCAGGCCATATTTCAATCCGAACCCGGGCGCTTTGCAACAGAAAAGAAACAAATCAGCAGCGGACTTTTCACGTCAGCATTTTCAGACAGTCCATTACTTTAGTGCACTAGCAATTGGTCTGCAACAGTCCATTTACTCTGGCAGAGACGGGGGTGAAAGAGAAGCGACAGCTTTAGAACGCAAAGCCAAAATAAGCCTTTCCACTTGTGACCCTTAGCTCTGTGGCCGCACAAGTTTTAATTCTCTAACAATCTGCATGCGCCAAGATTGCGGAGAGCAGGCAGAAAATTGCGTCTTCGCAATCACGCTGTTAGTGGTGTGCATCGATATTATACACAGTATGCCAGTGTTTGTCAAAAACAGCAGGCTGGCTTTAACGCAAATGTTAAATAGCCTAAGTGATGCGAATATCAAAGCCGTGTCAATCATGTTCTTCATTATATATTTAGTTATGCCGTGTAACAATGTCCCACATAGACTCAGAGTAAAGCCCAATCTGGTCTGCATTCAGCAGTTCTGCTTCTTAAAAGTACTGAGCTTGATCCAACCAAAAGCCTCGCTTTTAAACAGCATCATGTATAGAAACACAATTTAACCAATCATTTCGTCATTTCATTTTTACAGATTTCTAAAGCGAGACCGCACTGTGGACAACCGTATTAGATCAAAAAAACGTGAAGCCCGGTAGCGCAGAGCAAACCCTGCTTCCACCAACCAGGAAGCTGAAATGATCAGCCTTTGCCCCCTCCTGGTCCTGCTGCATCCTTTATTAATGTCAGCCTCCCCGTTCCTCAGCTCCCCGCGCGCGACAGCTTTCAATATCAGCACTCCGGTCTGAGCCCACAGGCAAATATTGACACAGAGGATTTGATTTGGGGCGGCCCGTACTTGCAGAGCGGCTAAATGCAGATAGTCGGGGAGAGGACTGCCTGGGAGGGGACCGCGGCGCGTTATTAAACATGAAGACGGAGCCTCTTCTCCGACCGCTGTACAGTTTCTCATCCATTTATGCATTGCTGCTGAAACCATAGATGTATCACTTCCGTGCCAATTATTCGTTCTTTCCCATCGCTCACCCTCTCCCTGTTAAACGCACACACACTGTACCTCTAGTACAATATGTACATTCAAAATCGGTAAAAACGTCTCACGCAACAACAATGACCAATTTCACGGCAACTTTTTTTGCTCATTTCCCATCAGCCATCAGAGGGCTTAGCATCCGGAGGAGAGCGGACCACTCCTGTCTCCATCTCAGCCAATCAAGTAGCCCCGAACAGAGCCCAGCGCACCACTGGCAAACACCCCGACACTTTTTTTTCTGCCCCATTATTTCTCATCTGCAATCACTTCAAATTAGATCTACGAGTCAATAGCAGAAGTCAATATTTAATTTGCTCATAGCAGGTGGGGATTTATTGAGAGACGCGGTGGATCGCTCGCGCCGGGGTCGTCGGATCCTACGTGTCGAGACCCAACCGCCGCCTGGCGACAGCAACAGTGGCGTCCAGGCGAGAGCGCGGGGGACGCTCAATACAGAGCGAGAGCGACCTAAAGATTACCAGGAGGAGGGTTAATAATTGTTGTTGGCAAACAGGGAAAGCGCGGAAGTCGGCCGGGCGGAGGTGGGGTGGGGGGGGGGTGCTGCTGAATCGACACGTGGGCCCGAGATCCCGCATATCGACTGGGTAGCATGGCTCGGTGTTCAGAGCATTAGAGAGACAGGGCTCCAGAGTATCGTTTAACAAGTTCACTCTGTGTCTTCAGTCCACGCTCAGCATTTAGCCGTCTCTTTAGCTGGGCCTAATGATGCCTCAGGGAGAAAACAAAGCTGCTTGTTACACACATCAAACGGTCATTACGAGGCTCGTGAAAGACCTCAATAACACCCCGCCATGTCCTTCATCACAGCTTTCAGTTGGCTGCTGTAAAAAAAAATTGGGGAATATGCATTGCGCTCTTTCACTTATTCGTTTTTTCTATCTCGCGCCCTGGTCAGTCATATTGTCAGGATGCTTTAAGGCCCGAGGAGTCAGCTGACTTGTTGTAACACTGAGAAATGTCAATGAGCAGGTTTCTTGCCTTCAGTGTGGATAATATTTCATTCCAGTGCTGGTTGTTTACTCGACCCAGGCCCGCGCTTCAACGCGGAGGACGAAATTCTAATGCTAACATTGCCAATTTCACTCCCGATTTAGCGGCATTGGCTAACATCGATCAGCTCTTGCTGGAAGTGCAGTGATTTGGGTGGTGATGGCTGGTTAATTGCGCAAACGACCTATTGAGCTGTAGGATGACTTAAGTCAGTTTTCCAAGATGTCTAGGAAACATGGAGCCACAGCTGAAACAAAAAAAGAGCATAGCTTCGGTTTCACTTTAAACAGCAAATTAGATCTCAAAACCTTCAATCAAGTCTTCGTCTGTTCTGTGCCGGTCGGCCACCTTTTCTCTCACGGCAATGAACAAATCCGGTAGCACTTTCTCAGCAAGACGTCACAAGCAGGCAGTTGATGCCTCGGGTCAACTGTCCTTACGAGATTATAATAATCCACTATAATAACCAGGGCCATATCTTCAGCGATCTCTTTTTTTTTTTCTTTTGATCATTTTGCACTTTGTGGGGATTGATCATTTTTGTCTGACAAATATATAACAGAGCCAAGCTGACCAGATTTGAGCTTGGGAAAAAGAGGTGCGAGAGCAAGTGAACAGGCGTGTAGGATGCCCATGATGTGTCGAATGTTTAGGCAGCTCAAAAACCCAGAAAATGATAAAAGCCTGGCCAGGCGCAATTTCCAAGTCTCCAAAAGTGGACGTCTGGTCACCCTAGATTTTTCCAAAAAATGTGCATTGCGTCATAGGCAGGGGAGCGAACCTTGAAAGTGATGTACAATGCCATTAGGATTTATACTTGATGTTCACATTACTGTCATTTACTACATCACACATGGAACAAACCACGATACATCGGGTTTGTTGAATATATTGTCAACCACTATCCTGGTTGGGTAGATCTGCGGCAAAAAAAAAATCTTTCCAAGCGTTACTGGCCTCACTGTAGCAACTCATGACACCAGTGGCTTGATGCAACGCTTGATTGACATTTGAGACGAAACTGTCAACGACAAGGCGCGCGTCAAAAAAATGCAAATACACCCATTTACAAGGTAAACCGGCACAGCGAAATAGAAAACAAATTCAGCATCAATTACACACGCGAATGCTTTGCCACAATTATCCACCCATCACGGAGTGCAAAGTTAATCTTAATTAGGTTTTTTTTTTTCCCCCGTCCTCTCCGAAACTCCTTGTGCTCGTCAACTAGAAAATATACAGGGTTTGGAAATGAAAATAATCGACCAGCGCCACATAATGAATCACACCTCTGAAATTACACTGACAGCTAATGAATCTGAGCGTTTCCTCCGTTCTTCCATCTCTCGCGTTTTTTTTTTCTCGTAGTCGTTTACATTCTCAGCATTTTTCCTCCGTCATTAACGCCCTCCGTCACTTTAAATACGGACAGAGACAAAGCGGTCTGCTGAAAGGAGTCCGTCATGGGATGTCTTAGCCGAGTATATTCGTCCTCGGTATAGATAAATAGCAGCGTGGCTGGCACACACACACACACACACACACACACACACACACACACACACACACACACGTCAACACACACAAGGTCTGGCATTTTAATGGAATCTTCAACAGCTCCCTGTACTCCTTTGTCACTGTGAATGGAGTAGCGGTTACCAGCCAATTTCACATTGGATCTAAACCCATTTCGTCCCTGAGTGACATTTGTCACGCCGCAATAACTCTCTCATCCTTCAGAATTCATAAACACATCTTTCACAAAAAAAAAAAAAAAAAACCAGAGAGAAAGGAACCGCTGGGGAGGAGAGCGGCTGCTGTTTTTTATAAAAGCGCACAGACGTCTTTATAGGACTACTCACATCCATTTGTCATCTGTAATCTCGTGCATACGGGACATGGCGCATACATGGCGATGTACAGGGATCCGCGAGTTAAACTCTAACGCCGAGTTCACTGTCACTTTTATCGATATTTTTTCTCTCTCTCTCTGTTCTGCGTAATGGGACGTGGGTAAGTGGGAGCGGACGGGAAAGGAGATAGCCGAGCAGATAAATTCGGGCTGGGCTTCATTTTGTATGCATTGCTTCTTTTCACACTGGGGAAATTTATAAGCAGAGCGCTGATAGTTTCCAAATCAGTTTGACTGGGGGGAAACAGAGAGACGCGGCAGCAGAGAGATTACCTTTTCCTCCCCAAGCCTACACCATTTTACAATGTCTACATTGTCGGCATCATTTCTCCGCGCCGCCACGTTACAGTTCATTTTCTCCACCGCACGTCCCCGCCCTCTCTCTCTCTCTCTCTCTCTCTCTCTCTCTCTCTCTCTCTCGCTCTCCCTCGATGGTGCACTGTGGTCCATACAGAGCCCGCCTGTTACTTCATCCCCCTCACCTCGGAACAAGGTGAGATTATGTAAGAGCAGAGCTCAGGCAGGGGTGACTCAGACAGGGCCAACCCCTCCCCGTCACCCAAACTGAACCTGCAGCCCCAAAGAAGGAGGGTCACTCCCCGGGCAAGAACGTGGGGTTTTAACTTCTTCTCTTTTTCTTTTTTAGCCAGTTGTTTAGCTATTCATCGCAGCGCCTGCACCAGACCTTTACATGTGTTTATGGTCCCCACGTTCTGTAATAAACAAACAGACCTCCCCCAGCCCCCCAGCTCAGGTGTTCAGTGTGTGTGTGTGTGTGTGTGTGTGTGTGTGTGTGTGCTCTTAACATGATTACACGGGCATCTGTCAGAGATGGAGCACATTTGTTACATTGCGGTAGGTCCACTGAGACTCCCTCCACGCTCCTCCAAACTGTATCTGGGGCGACCCCAGTGTGTTGCAGCACACAGTAAATTTAAAATAAAATATATGCATTTTTTTTATACTTTAACAGCCCATCATTACTTTAAAGGTCCCCTATCATGAAAATTTCACTTTGTGGGATTATGTAAGATTAATACAAGCTGCCCTAGTCTGTCTATTGTCCTGCAGTGGCTAGAAATGGTGATATGTATAAAGAGTGCTTTGGCCATTCTGCTTAGCTGATCAGAGAGCAGCAGTTCAGATGGTTGGATCTGGAATTTGTCCCCTTTTGTCATCATAAGGGGAAAGGTTACCTCCCCTTTCTCATGCTTTTTCCACCCAGAGAATTTCCCACCCCTCCCCTAAAAAAGGAACGCCACTGATCGCGATGGTTTGAAAACAAAGTTGCTCTGTGATTGGATGAAAAAATGAGAACAAATTTATTTTTTGGTTCCATCATGCAAGAATCTGAAGAAACAATAGGTTAATTTTATTTTTTTCTGGAAAAATGGCGGTTGGTTAATGGTGTTAATGATGTAATTTCCGCGAATGCCCCCTCTCTACACACATCGAAATGGTGCATCCTGGAAAAATCTGAATTTTGGAAAGAGACTATAGGACCACCAAGACCTATAAAAAAAGCAAAAAATATTTATTTTTATCATTAAAGTGAAGCGATTGTCATTGTGATACACAGCAGCACAGCACACAGTGCACACAGCGAAATGTGTCCTCTGCATTTAACCATCACCCTTGGTGAGCAGTGGGCAGCCATGACAGGTTCCCGGGGAGCAGTGTGTATGGACGGTGCTTTGCTCAGTGGCACCTCAGTGGCAGCAACCATCTGATTACAGGGCCGCTTCCTTAACCGCTAGGCCACCACTGCCCCATTATAGCTTTATACCTTTAATAGGACAAAAATATATGCCATTTTTACCTGAGATAGCAGAAAGTCTAGCAAATAATCATTTTGCTGTGAAATTTCAGTATTTATGAAACAGTTTGAAAGTCTGAGGCTTATAGCCTGGGGTCATCCCCATGTGATAGCTACACAACACCTAGTGAGTGTGACCCCGAGTAGGCCGAGGACAGCATACCAAAGTTTCTTCTCGGAATTTTGCCATGCAGATCAGGCTACACATGGAGCGAGCGCCTTCTCTCACACCCCTCGGTGGCCAGCGAGACGAGACGAGACGAGTCTGTCTCCAGGTCCAGCCGCCTCACTCCATCTTCCTGCGTTAGCGCAGTGGCTAAATTGGCATTTCATTAGATGTGAGCAAATGAAATTTTCGGTTTGCAGATGTGTGCTTGCGCACGAGGCTTCCGCTTGTGTCTCTCTCGCTCGCTCTCTTACTTGACAGATAAACAATTTCGGGCTCACACATGCCGGCCATCCACATCTTCTCATCGGGGAGGGTGGGAATGCTCCGAGAGCAGAAGAAACGGTTTTCGCAGTCTGAAGAGCAACGGCGTGTTTTTCCCGATAGCCCGTACGAAGGGCCTGTGTTGCAGCCACGCCTTCGCAGACATTGTTCAGCATTTCAAATGCCAATGACTTGCCAGCTTTTCCAAGCACAGCTCTGTAACAACACACACTACCGGTCTCCGAATTTTCCCTGTGCATTTCTAAAACATGTCTCTGGGATTTCCCTCCCCAGAAAGGAAGCTTTCTGGAAATTCTTTCTTGAAAAGCAAATTCACAAAAATCCATATACAGAATCTATGCCTCCCGGGTGACGCTAAGAATTATGGATGTTTCTGTGGCGTCCGCTCACCCACGCCGGTCCATTATGTCCTCCATGGGATCTGGTGTTGATTTCCGCTGCCAAAAGTAATGTCAGGAATATTACTATTGACACATTTATTGAAGGTGATGACAAAAAGCCTACATGACAAAAAAAAAAAAAAAAAGCCAGCGGGCGATTAATTAATTCGGTGTTTTGTTCTGATTAAAATATTGCACGGCACATTTTCTTGAAAATAAATTGCAATTGCACTGTGTGCACTTTTTTTTTTAAAGCTTAGAAAGAAAAAACTGTCCACATTGGTCTGTGTTTGATTTTTGTTGTTTATCTATTTATTTATGAAAAATCATATAGAGGTCTCTTTGCCAAGCACAAGAATAAAAGCTTTTTTGAAGCCCTATTTCTTAAGTCCGGCCATACTCGCTGCTTCCCCCGCTTTTGGTATGATCCAGCTGCAGGGACCTCAGGAGCCGGGTGGTATCTTGACCCCCCTCCCCTGTTCTTATTTCATGCAGGTCACGCATAGCACAGCAAGGTCAGCCTCTCGCAGAAACGAGGTGGCTTGCCTCTACTCCTGCAGCATCACAACTTGGGCCGGCTCACGGGGACGGCCCGCCAGCAGAGGGTGCATGTGTGGATGTGAGGTGCACACGCTCCGAAATATTACAGTGATTCTGCAGTGTGAGCTGCAGGTATTAATTACTCAGGATTTCCTTCTCCTCTCTGTGTGCAGAGCAGAGAGTTTACTGCATACTAATACTAATAGCCTAAAATAAAGCATTATTACATACTCGTACAGTGTAATCCAGAATAAAATAGCATCTGGCAAACTTCTTACACTACTATCTACATATTTATGTGTCTTTCATCATTTGTTACGTTGCCTATTTTTGCTCAAACCTAATGTAACACTGACACGCCACCACTCGACCACTGTTTAGTGTAAAAATGCCATTCATGCAATTCATTGTCTGTGTCCCCTCTTACTGGCCGACAGCTCCAGGCCACAGGGAGCCATGCAGGCAGCTTCGTGCCCTCCAATAAAAAGGCTGCGAACACATGCCCAACCATTACCTGCCAAACACAGCTCGGTAGAGCAGTGGAAACTGTAAAAGTGAGTTCTGAAAGTATAACTTTCCTTTGCTTGATGTCACACGATTTCTGATCTGTTTTGGATCATCGGTTTTTCCAAAAAAAAAAAACCCACCGAAGCCCTGCCCTCACTTTACTACACACCAAAGAGCAGCGAGGCCTCAACATTCTACGTCCCGCGAGTCCTCGTGACGCCATATGGCACGGCCGGGCAGACATCGTCACCGTGCAGTGAGCAGTTCTCCTTCCCCGTCACGGTGACAAATGCAAAGAAGCCAACAGAGGCAAACGCGAGGCAGGGAAACCACCACTATGATGAATGCCTTCAACTTTATTTAGTCGTGATTGGGCAAACAGTAGGCGGAACCCGCCCCCGCCCCCGTCCCAATGCCCTTCCCCCCCAACTCATTTCTTTGGCATGCTTTAGCAGGCAAGGCCAGTTCAACTGTTCCTCCAGGTTGCACAGAACCGCAACAACGGCCAATTAAATTTATATGGCACTTTTTCATTAGGGGGGTGGGGGGGGGGGGGGGGGGGGGGTGAAGAAAGGTGCAGACGGAACTGTGCCCTGGAGAGAGCGGGAGTGGAGAGGGGAGGGGTGGAGAGGCCAGTCAGCCATTTTGTGGCCATGCAGCCCCACATGTGAGGGTTTCTGAAAGGCACCTTGAGGTCCGTATTGTAATTACTGTAAAAGTGGAGAAAAAAAAGATTGAGCTGAAATGCTGCGCTATCAGCCTTTTTCTTTCCCTGCAACCAGATCAATGTTTTCACTCTTTATTTGCTATTTTATTATTTTATTATTGTTGGTATTTATACGTAAGACCTCGTCTGATGGGTTTATTTTAATATATGTTATGAATGCAAATTCACATATGACTAAATGTAGATTAGATTTAGACTAAAATGTAGAATAACATTGTATAACATACATGATCTTGAAACTATAAAAAAAAATCAGTTCAGAGTGGCGGAGCACCGGGGCGTGCATGTCGAGCTTTAATGTGGCTGTAATGTTGTTGTCCTGCTCTGCCCTGTGGGGTTAGGTTTGAGCGCACGGCGTGCCGTTTCACTGGACTCAGCTTTAGAAGGAGAGAAAAACTCCTCTCTGAGCTGATGTGGTGTGCCTTATTTCAGGTGGGTTGCTGTGAGGTAGGTACCACCCCCCCAACCTACACACACACACACACACACACACACAGTCTGGCCGAATGTGTGCCGCGTGTCACTGAGGGTACCGCTGGTCTTCTGGGCTTAGACAGCATTCCTCAGCAGGGTGGTGTGAACAAGGTTAATTCTGCCGTTTAGTCTAATGATGCCCAAAGACAATATCCACGACAATAACAATGACGACGGCAACAAGCAGCAGTCGCTGCGGAAACAGCGGTGTGTCTCTTTATCTCATTCTCATGGGCACTTCTGTCCAAAAGCCATTTATTTTTAATTGCTTTTTGGTGTTGGGCTGTTTACGTTGCTGCTGGTGCAGATAAGGCCGGCAATAATGGGAAATTAATTTGAATGCGTTTACAGTTGTAAAATGTCAGCCTTTGAGAAAGTTATCATCACAGCAAGAAATGCAAACACATGACCAGATTTTAATTTATCAAAACGAGGAAGGGGAATGCAGAGTTTGTTTGATTATTTATTTATTTAATCCTCTCTCTTTTCTTTTTTTTTGGGTTGTAATTGAGTGATCACTTAATCATTCGTCTCTGTAGAATATTCCATGTTCATCATTCAAACTAACCGATTGCTTGGGAGAAATTATTTTGAACCAAATCCACATTTACAGATCAGATTATAAACACTAGAACATAAAGGATCTTAGTCGTTCGATGACCTTTGGAGCACCTTTGACCCCCTAACACACTTCTATCTCCAGATAGAAAAGGCTGGAGTACAAGAGACATTAACTGCGTGAACATTGTCCAATGCAGGATGACTATTGGACGTAATGGAGTATTCGTGTTAATGCAGGTAGGAAGTAATAACTGTTCTGAGACGAAAAGCTATTGTGTCCAGGGACGCACCTCACATATTTTTTCAAACACATGCAAATGACCAACCGCAGATATTTGCAACTAGCCGCATTCAAAACCCTCAGTAGTGGTTAATCTTTCCCCATCAACCATGATTCAGGATTCCATTCTTTATTTATTCCTTGTGTCAGGATTAAAGCACACACACATCCACGTGTTCACTGGGTGTGAAGATGACCTCAATTTCGGTTCTAAATGCATGTTGCAATAAAAAAAAGAGCAATATGTAACCAAATAATTTGTTTAAACAGCCAATGTAGTGCTAATGCTAATGTAAACATGGCAAACGTTGCTTTGCCATTCCAGACAAGCTCTCTTAGAATAAGGTAGAAAAGAAAATACATGCAAATGTATCAGCAAGAATGCAAATTAATACCAGACAGTCACACTGAGGTCATAATTATATGTTAACGCAAAATACAATTTGGTCCAAAATGATATGATCAGTGAAAAGTCAAGGAATGCTGCATTATTGGTGGTTCTGGTTACTATGACAGCGTCTAGGTTACACACATAATGGGAGTTTAGGAGTGCTAATTAGCAACAAGTTGACCTCACTCGCAACAGTGTTTCAGCATCGCCTAATACAGAAAGCCATTCAGTTTGCTTCAGGTCAACCCGCCAGGCATTTCGAGCCTTTAACGCTACAGTAATTAGCCGTGTGCGTTCGCTCGTTCCACTCTTCAGGCATACGCTGCAAGTCGGTGAATTTAAGCGAGCCCCTCTGTAAGCAGATCACTTGGATCAGCCAGTGAGAGTGATCTGACCAGTCATCCACTTAACAGATTTTAGTAATCCTCAGATGAGGCTGGCCTAGAGGACCCTGGCCGGGCTGCGCTCCCCATCCCGACGCTGAGGAAATCGTAAAAGTGCCAGCTGCATCGAGCTGCAGACCTTAAATCACGTGTGCCGACCTCGACGGGCCCATCAGCACCGCTAAGGAATAATAAAGAGGGTAAAGGGGGCTGTCGCGAACAAGAGACGCATGGGCTTTTGTGCGACTATGCAAAGGTGAACACTCAGCCTGCTTTCGGCATTTCATCCTGCTCCCATTCTTTTGACGCTCGCTTTCTTTCCAATGTTGGCGCCTTTCACCCATCACTCACGGTGACCTTGCCACCAAAAACAAAAAAACGAAACAAAAAAAAACAAATTAAAGGCCTATTCATTACCCTGCATGCTTCTTTGTTAGTGCATGTGAGTGACAACACAAGGACATGACCACCACCCACCCCACCACCACCAACGCCAGCTTCTCGCTCCGTCGGTCAGGCTGCCTCTACCTCTCACCTTCACCGGGGTCTCTGGAGCAGGGAAGACAAACAGACGTGTCCAGTGGACATATAGCTTTCGCTCAAACCCTCCAGCGCTCAAAGGATACCCTTCACTCAAGGTGATGACACACCAGGCGACTGAGCAAAGTTGCCCGGCAGTCACATGACTGGTTCTTATTGTCCCGATTGGATTGTTGCCCCAAGGCCATATCATCACCCTTAAACACACAGTAACACACACACACACACCAATTCAATTCCCATGAAAATCAAAATAGTGTTGATAATGGCATCATTTCTACTGTGCAGCGGAAGTCATTTGCTGCCGTTTATTTTTACATTCATTCATTTTCTCATACTTGGCCAGGTCGGGGTTACGGGAGAATACGGTCTGTAGCGGGGTGTAAAAACACACCAAGCATCAACGAGGCCAATCGAACGATCACATAAAAAAAAAAAAAACAGTGTTTCTTGGGACATCATCAACCACTCCACCTCCTCAGCAAACGAAATGGGTGGTAGTAGCTTAGTGGGTAACACACTCGCCTATGAACCAGAAGACCCGGGTTCGAATCCCACTTACTACCATTGTGTCCCTGAGCAAGACACTTAACCCTAAATTGCTCCAGGGAGACTGTCCCTGTAATACTGATTGTAAGTCGCTCTGGATAAGGGCGTCTGATAAATGCTGTAAATGTAAATGTAAATGTAAATGAAATGAAGCCCCCTCAACGTCACCTAAAGGCCCTCTCTGAACCTCTGTTCCCTAAACTTTCCCTTTCTGGCCCTGGGACGCTCATTCTTAGAACATCCCAAGGACATAGCAGGGAACCACATAGGAAGGTTTGGTTTGCCAAGTGGAATACAGGCACCTTTCCATCACAGACAAGAAAGTCCTTTGAATGCTCAGAAAGCCTTTTAATTTGAAACGCCCCTGGCTGTGTTCTTGTGACTGTTTGCATAAGGAGTGGAAACACTGATGCCCACAGAGAGAAGATGGACTGGCACTACCTTCAGAAGATGAGTAATGAAAACGATCACACAGCCCTTTCTTTTTCTTTTTTTTTGACACGTTCCCCATTGTAAAACACAGAGATGTGTTATTGCAATATCGGGATGAATAAATCAAAGGGTCATTTCTCAGTCATGCATCTTTAATCGGAAATTACTCACAGCTAAAAGGCAGTCTCTTCCTCTGACTTGGGATGGCCGAGGAATCATCCCTTTCTGTCACTTTATGAAAATGTATACTGAACAGAGAAGGGACTCCACAACTGTAAAAGGCTGAATATGATGAGACTTTTATGATTCTCTCATTTTTTCCTGTCAGTCTGCGATACAAGTTAAAAAATGATAGACTGTATAAATTATCCATATAAAATTTGGGGAAATTCCATGACATGTTATTGGACGAGGAAGGACCGGTCCAAATCCGGAGAGTACGGAGAGTTCTTGTTTTATGTTAAACAAGCTTTTCTGAGCTTCTGTCACTTGACGATGCAAAAAGACATGTGGTGACATGCACAGAGGGACGCCACGCTTGTTGTCCTGAGTGCATCTATTCGCAAGACTAGTAATGAATATGGAATGTTTCAATTGAGCGTTCAAGCATATTCTTAAAAAAAAAAAAAAAACACTGAATCACTTCCTAGAATCTGACCTGCTCTCTTTATAAACTTGTTTTTTTTGTAGACTTAACCCTAATCATCACCATCAGGGTATTTATATCTGTCGTTTCTATTCTAATTCGGCCATAAAACCACGTAGACACACGTAATTTGATTTCTGAAACTGTACTGCAAGACTGGAAAATATATGCAAATACTCTCTGAGTTTGGTGGAAACCTATGCGTCATCTCTATCTGAGAATTATAAAGAGTGCAGCACTGTTGTCTTTTTAAAATAGACTTCCTGTCCACATTTTCATCTCTTCTTTCTTTCTCCTCCACTTGATACGGCCCTGTCATGTCGGTCTACATTCCCTTCCTCTCTGGCCCTTCACCCGGAGTGACGCTATCCAAAAGACCATGTTACACTCCAATAAAATCCTTACCTAAAACCAATCTTGACAGGGGCCTTAGGCAGTAAAAAAAAAAAAAAAACGAAAAGGCAAGAAAACACGGCCCTGCTTGGGTAAGGGAAATAAACGCTTTGTGTGTCTGTGCAGGAGTGCGCCCACACTTCTCCGCTGCTGTGTGCTCCGTGTCACGCAGGATTTTTTTTCCTTTCCCTTCCAGCTCACGTGTCGCCCCATATGCGTGAGACTACACACACACACACACACACACTGGCAGATCGCTGATGTGTGTGTGTGTGTGTGTGTGTATGCCTTTAAGAGCTGCTGAAGCACACTCCTGGCAGCCCGCAGTTTATTTACAGTGAGTCATTTTACCTCTCTGTCTTCTTCTTCTTCTTCTTTCCCTCTCTCTCTCTCTCTCTCTCTCTCTTTTTTCAGGGAGCGGCGTTTAAAACCATAGCGGAGCTATTAATAGCACAGCCGCCCGATCCCCCGGTTAGAGGAGAGACTGCATACGAACCATGCCATCTTCTGGCTACTACGCTGCAATATCAAGCCATCAGGTCAACGATCCCGTCTCCAGCCTCTCCCGAGGCTCGGCTCCTTTTTAAAAACGTGGTGCGGTGGCACCTCAGGGGCGTGACGAAGAGAGAGCCTGGAGATGAGGCCTTTTCCGCAGCAGCGACAGCTCAAGGTTCAGACACAGAGATTTGGTGGAAGGGTTCCTAAACAGATCTGCTGCCCAACATGGCGCCAGTTTGGTTTTCTGTCCTTTTATTCCTTTCCCACCCAGCGCTGCTCTTATTTCTGCCGAGCGTATGAGGCCGATGTAAGAAAGCCTGCTGCCTATGTCGTCTTCCAACCTTTTCGCAAGCCGTGTGACTCACAGGTCATCACAACCCAGAAGTGGCATATGAATAGGAGCACAGGAATGGGTGTATTTAGAGACGAGTGAGTCACGGAAGAAGGCACGTCTTTCCACAACCTCCTGCTTCTCGCTCGATTTATCTTAGCAGGACGGCATCGAGAATAACGGCCTAATGTGCAGGATTTAGAAAGCGCTACAAAAAAAAAAATGTTTTCCGTACATCTCTGTTGTGAAACAGGATTCTGAAACAGAGACTGAAGTTGAGGGAACCTTTGCGCACCTGTTGCCACGGTAATAAACAGCGAAGTGCTCCAAAAACCTCATCGTTGATCATATGTAAAATAAAAGCTATTAGTATTAAGAGGTTTTAACAACCCCTTAAAAGTTCGATACAAACGACTAATCACAAACATCGGATTGGTTCGTACCAACCTTTTCGTACATTACCCACTGGTTCCCATGTGAGAATTTGGGAAATGCAGGCCAGGATGATTCTCTGGAACACGTTACTGAGGTTGAGGGGCCCGACATGTCTTGACTCATGTAAGAGAAACCACAACCGAGCAAATAAAAGAAAGCACGTTGTTAAGTCACTCACTGGATAAGTCTACGTGTAAATCTAAGTGTAAATGATAGTGTGAAAGTGATTGTTGTGTAGTGCCTGTGTTATGGTCAGGAGTGAATCCTGAGTCGAACCTCTACAAGTATATTGGTGGCACATTTGGTGATATTTTACAGCCTTATTTAAACACAATTTGCCACTACTGGTTGCACGGAGAGCTGTGTCAAATGGCGCAGTTCATTTTACCCTTCCATAATATACACATTCCTTCAGCCAGACTTCAAAGCCGCGCTTATTCCACCGCTGGCAAAGATGTGGGCGAACTTTGAAGTTCATAACGAAATGAAGGAAGCCTGCCATTACCCGACAGTTCATCTTTATCACTGCTGATCCACTTCAAAGGAGAAGAAAGAGAAAACACACGGTGGCGGTGTGATTCAGTCGCGTCTCCTTAAAGCTACTGTACACTTGACAAAGGCGAAAAAGCAGCGACTCATGAAGGCACATTTCATCTTACTTAGGTAAGTGCATCGGCGCTTTTCACTCTGCCACCTGGCAAAAGCACACAAATAATCTGTCGCAATACCTCAGTATTATTGGGGCCATTTGTCCTCTTTTTGAGTGTAACTGGAGGCTGAATTCTCATATACTTTTCCTGTGCATTTCATCTAGCCACACGTTCCATGGAACTCTGATCTTATTTATGTGATCATGTTGCTATACATAATCATTTCATGCATTATTTACATTTGCTCTAGTTTGAAGCCACTTGTCTTATTGCTGTGTCTCATTTCTTTTCAAGTGCTATGAATGACCTTTGTTTTTGAATATATGTTAAATCAAATAGTCAAGTTATTACATTTTTAATTATGTCTTCAAAGTAGCACATATTTTTCTCTGGTGAGACTTGTCAGTGCTAGGTTTAAAAGTAGTTTGTCCTTATGCAACCAAATTAAATAAAAAAGCGTATTTAACTTATTTACCTTCCTCTTCCTACCTACTTTTCTCATGCAGATGTTGCTTTTACACATATTTTAGTCCGATGTTTGCGATTATAACAGAATTCCTCAGTCCTTCCTGCACCCAAACAGAAAAAAAGAGCTCAACCACATGCAACCAGGCCAAGTGAAGTGCGGCATCTGCAATTCACATCAGCACATCCTCACATCAGGCCCTCCAACAGCTGTTCACAGATGTCCTGGATAGATACTCCGAATGTGTCGCAGATAGTGATAATTGTTCGACACCTTATCACATCCCGGCCAGAAATAATCTGCATCATGGAAACACGTTGAGAGGAAGGGCGAAGACGGAAAAAACCACAGCTGAGCAGGCGGAGCAGGGTGCAGTGAAGTCAGCCTGTACAAGGTTTTACGCTCCTCATCCGGCCATTTTCCAATGCAATGTTTGTGTCACCGGCGCTTTGATTAAGAAGGATTCTGAAAGATTATATTTGGCGCCAAGCTAGAAAGGCATTATCTGCATTAAAGCAGCGATGCCTTGAGCTACGGGAAAGATCTGTGGGTAAAATCAGATTTCAGAGGCAAGCCGGGATTAGACGAACAGAGGCGTAGACCTGACAGCTCATCACAGCTTAACGACGACCCGATCCCTGCTAACGTCGACTGCAGCCGTCAATCCACGAAATGGTTCAGATCCAGAATCAAAAATCTTCAGCTTGCCCGGGCACGTGCTACGGAATTTCATCGAATCGTGTGCCAAGGTCAAAGGTTTCAAATGAGGGCTTCTCTGTGTATTGTGTAAGCATTGCATGGCGGACCCTTCACATGCAGTTACAAACACAAAAGGCCACGGGCCATTAAAAACCATACGCCAAAAAACATCACTGTTGTACGGTTTCTTCCATGGGCACCAAAAAGGAACCAGGTAGACGTTTCTACATTTACATTTACAGCATTTATCAGACGCCCTTATCCAGAGCGACTTACAATCAGTATTACAGGGACAGTCCCCCCCTGGAGCAATTTAGGGTTAAGTGTCTTGCTCAGGGACACAATGCTAGTAAGTGGGATTCGAACCCGGGTCTTCTGGTTCATAGGCGAGTATGTTACCCACTAGGCTACTACCACCCGTGTTCTATTATATCTCCACGTGCACTCACCATAGTAATTGCTGGTGAATTGACTAATACTATTACTGGCAACAAAAACTGTGTCGGAATTTTGGATTTCGTAAGTGAAGGTATTCGTACAAGTTGGTAGGAATGTCAGACGAAGATGAATGGGAAAACATAGAAGCTACAAAAAAGGTTTTTCGGCACTTTGTACCATGATGTCACGGGCTACGCCGCATCGAGAAAAGCAGATTTTGCCCCCCACCCACGGACGCCTCGCAGCACGAAGCGTGCTAGGCCGCCAGGTAACGATTTACAGGCTACCTGGGTCCCTGTCACGTAACGCGCTCGTCCGTCTCCTTGTGGCGGGCGCCACGCCTCTGCTCCATTGTGCCGGGAGCTTTAGTAAACCAGGACATCTCCCCCGGGCCACCGAGTAAACAAGGCCACGGTGCCAACGCGAGCCCTGCTGCGATCCCGGGACAATGCCTCCAACGCCGCGTTCGGTTTCCTTCGCACCAGCGAATAGTCATGGTGCCCTTTTCCTGCTAAATACAGATCGGCTGACACCGGATATGGAGGCAACTCAAGCATGTAAGCGAGCTCTTATTTTCTAGTCCAAAGCACCAGGCTTTTAATAAAGCTCAGAGACTTTCGCCATCCTTAGACATGATATCATTTTTGTCAATATGCCTCGCCGACGCCGTAAAAGGACACTCCCTTTACTGCAGGGCCGGGAGGAGTTATGGCCTCGCCGTTTTTCCGCGGCCCAACTGTACCAAAAGGCCAAAGGCCCCATCAAAGAGAGTGGCACCAGCGAACGATACTGAGCCAGGATCCTGCGAGAACTGTGGTGCCGCCGACGAGCGGCGACATTAGAAGGACGCGTGAATCATGATGGGAGTTACTGCCGTGAATTAAATGGACGCGGACTTGGAATCTTGCAGAAGACGCTTTAGGAAAAAAAAAAAAAAACAAACACGACGGCACCCCAGAGCTCCTCTTCCCGAGCATCCCATAAACCATCTGACAACCACGCGCGCCGCCGTGCGCTTCTGTGCTTCCAAGTCTGGCTGTAAGGAGGTGCTTTCTTCACGTAGGACGCTCACTGAATCAGCTCTTTTTTTTTTCCGGCAGCAAAATGACCTCAGCGAGCTGTCAAGAATGGTATTATTTAGCCCCGGGGGCCGTAAGCATTGGTTTTAACGGCCGTGGCAGTGTGGAATTACACGACTGCGTGCTGCCCTTGCACATTGGGATCTGAATCGAAATCAAGTTTCTAGTTCTGCTTTTAATCTGTTTCCTGCCCTTGTATCTCCGCTCTGCGCAACGGAAGGCTTCGCGACTCGAGGAAAAAGAAAAGAGCCACCAGTACGGACGTGCCGACGCTAGAGGCAGCATTAACATACTTTGTGGATCAACATAAATCATTTCGGTTTAACGTCAGGCGAGTGAAAATAACCTTGGCTTTAAGAAAAAAAAAATGCTTGAGGTACCGAACAAGCGCGCCCGATAAATTTTTTAAGAACGCTTTGAAGTTATCCATGTTGCACACGCGGAGCCCTCCCAATATCTTCCCCAAATCCTGGCCTTTTCCCTTTTAAGGTCGGCTCTCCCGATGTCAATAATGCATTAACGCCAGAGTATTGTGGGAAGTCGGCCTAGAAGAATATGCAAATGAGATGGGGAAGGAGTGGGTGTGTCTAGGGATAGCCCCCCCCCCACCCCGCTCGTACGAGCAGGATGTACCACGATCCTGTTAAACATCTTCTTTTTTTATGGCAAGGATGTAAAAAGCAAAGAAAAAACAACATAAAATGAGAGTACTACTGCTCCTGCCGGGAAATTACTGGCTGATTTCCGAGTCTGTCTGTTACGCTGCACGTCACATGGGCGGAGCGTGTCACGGCACGCATTTTCCCTATTTCCCGGGGTGACACCTACATACCACCGCAAATCCATTGTTCAAAGATGAGGAGAGAAAATCCTTGACGACCCACACACACTTTCCAGCATCGGAAGGAGGAAGCTGGGGGGACTGAACAGCACAACAATGGCGGCTTAAGGTGCTCTCTGAGAAGCTCCTTGCTCTCTGGGTTCATTAGTCCTTGTTCACGACTAAACGAATACGTTTGCTAATGAAACGTTAAACAAAAAAAACCCACCTTAAACAAATAGTGTGTCCCGATGCGTTTTCTCATCCCCCAAGCACGTTTTGCAACTTTGAGTGCATGCAGCACGTCTCCGCTGTACAAAGCTGCCATTTGGAGGTGGTGTAAATTGTGGTCTAATGGACTAACATTTTGGCAGCTGTTCAAAGCACTATAATGCAAGAGCTTAAAGCCCCCTTTCCGCTGTTTTAAAATGGAAATGTGGCCTGATCTTCGTTTGGAAGCAGGTACAACATCGTGCAGTGCATGGTTTCCCATGCACTGCGCCATCAACAACGCGTTTTTAGCCGCAGTGATTATATAATTACAGTATTTAGTCGTTAGGTGACCAAGCCACTGGCGATGCACATGACAGTGGTTTTCTTGGTGACAGGAAAGGCATCCGGCGTAAAAATTTTGCAAGGTCAACTGCGCAGCCAACCAGATGAGGCGATCCGCTGTGGCGACCCCTAACGGGAGCAGCCAATGGATGAAGAAGAAGAAGAAGAAGTCTTTTGGTAAAAAACATCACTTGCTAACATCACTACAGAGATGTTAGCAAGTCGACCCAATTTAACGGGGAAACTGCTGACTCTGGGGAACGCACCACATGCCCCTCCGCCATCGCAGGACACACCTTGGTTTAGAACACGAAGATAATAAGTGCGAGCTGGCACAGAGGGCAGGAAGGCAGCGCTCCTTTTAATCACAGCGCCGAGACTCTCCTACCCATGGCGACTGTTTCTGTTTCAAGCGTCACCCGCATCCCGAATTCTCAGCAGATCATCGAATCCCAGAAAAGCATGGCAGTTCAACTGGTGATTATTTTTCAATTCAATTGTGCAAGAAATGGATTCCTCAGAGTGTGTGTGTGTGTGTGTGTGTGTGTGTGCATGTGAGAGATGGTTGGAGCTTAGGGAAAAAGACAGCAGAGGCTGCAGGAGGGATGAGTATGATGCTGACTGATGAAGTCATCTTTGTAAGTGTGGGTCTGTTCTAATAAACCAAGCCTACTTCTCAAGTAATGTGACCTAATCTTGTTATTTTCTGACTGATGAAAAAACGTTTGCCCAAAGGATGGGGCTGCTTGAGGGAACTGAGTCTTTTTTTAAGCATCTGCATGATGTTGATTGTATGATTAAGCATCAAAAGTTAAAAAAAAAGAAAAAAATTCTGCAGTGGCGAAATTCAGAATGTAAGTGTTAGGAACCAACAGAGAAACAATGCTTAGAACATTATTTAGGAAAAAACTAATGATTTCACACTTAAATGTTTGTGTGTTTTGCATATACTAAATACAAATGCAAATGTAAATATAAAGAATGCCTGCAGTTAAATTAACAGATAAGATTAGGACTAGCATAGAAAAGTCTTGTTACATAGAGGTATTAAATATGTCATTAGAGACCTATTATACATTTATTACCCTAGGCGGCGCACAAAGATGTTATTTAAATAATAATTTCATAATTATGTGCATAATATTGATATAATAGGTGACCTCTACATTCATACAAACAATTGATTTGTTTGATAGTAGAAAAACGATAAGTCAGTTTCCCCAGTTCAGCAAATGAACAATTTGACATTTCATCTGCTTAATTTGTCCCTTTTTTGTCTTAGTGATTGTCATTGTGAAACACTGCAGCACAGCACACGGTGACACAACAAAATGTGTCCTCTGCTTTTATCCATCACCCTTGGTGAGCAGTGGGCAGCCATGACAGGCGCCCGGGGAGCAGTGTGTGGGAGCAGATGCTCAGTGGCACCTTGACGGTTGGGGATTCGAACCCGCAGCCTTCTAATAAACGGACCCACTTCCCTACCCACTAAGCCAACCACTTCCCCTTCTGAGAGACAAGCTGTGTACACCGCAACCATGTCACCAAATGATCTGCCGACACAAGTCCTGTCTGTGGCCCAGACAGCTGTGGCTGAACTGGCTCACCAGCACAGGATATCCCTTAAACAAATCAGATGCAGCGTGGCGCTGTAAACAGATCCCTTTAATTAAAAACCCTGACACAGGCGCTTTCATATCCGAGGCCATCGCTGCCAGACTCACTTCCTGCAGTATAAATGCTGCTCTAATGAGTCGACTGAATGTATTTGCAGGCATTTCAGTCCCCATTAGGCCAGAAAACAACTGCGGTGAAATAAGATGGAGGAAAAGGCAGGAGGAGTGAGAAAAATACATACTGAATTGTAAATGAAGGCAGAGTCACCTCCGGCTCGATTTGTTTTAAAGATTAAGTCGGAGCCGGTTAAGGCCTTGCTCACGTCTTCCAGAGAGAAAGATTTCAAACTCACAGCGCTGGCACACAAAGCTGTTTTTCAAATGCTGTTGCCTTGGTTACTGTCAACACAATCTAGCGCGAACGCTAAGAAAACAGGGCGTGCGGAATGAAAGGCTCAGCGTTTGATGATAAAGTGTCTCCTTTGGCCGGGGCCCTCGGTGCTGACGGTGCTCGCCGTTCCTGTCGGCCCACTAATCTGCTGACCACAGACGTCCCGCTCTGGGGTCAGCGCGCTGTGGGTGAAGTAGGTTATCAGCGCAGCGAGACACCCTGAAACATTATCAAGGAAAAGTCAATATGGCCTGCTTAATCCAAACACGGCGCCCTTTACCCGCCGAACGAGCCAAAGAGCAGATTCTCATCTCTGCGCTGGTTTGACTTTTACACCATTTCAGCGACGTCCTTCAAGATTCCCCCGATCCGCAAACTTCCCTCGCGTCTTGCGCCTTTCCAGTTCTGATACGGCCCTCTAGAGAGAACAGGTTTCGGTTCTACAGAAAGGTCACCTCCGGCGACAGCACAATGCGTTGCTTCCTGCGGACAGGCTGATAAGGAAGTGGTACGCGAAAGCCGTCCCCGAGCCACTTCTGGACACTTCCACGCGGATGGGTAGCCCGTGTATGCGGCAATGTGCTAATGCGCTGCAGCCTTAAAAAGAAAGCATCATTCATTTGAGTCTGTCAAGCTCAGCAACTGGGTTCAGAGTCAACCGCTGCTAATGGGCTAAAGCCGGCGTGCACGGCAGAGGCAGGAGAATGAATGACATTGACCCACTCGCCACACAAGTCACTCGGGTGACAGAAAGCACTGCACAGCAAAAAAAAAAAAAAAAAAAAAAAAGTGAAAGACCCCCTTCATGAGGAACGTTCCTAAAAGATCCGACCGGGGCCGCGTTTCCTTGAGCCACAAGTAAAGGCCTGGTAGTTTTTAGCTACATATGCACTCTCGTTTGCCAGTGTCTGGCTGGCGGCAATGTTGTCATAAGATTATTTGTGAACTTTAAGCCTCAGTGAATTTTTGCTATTGATATTCATGCTATTAGCTTCTGTTGCCATAGGATACAGGCAGTCCGGCTAATGAAATCCGGATGAACTTTGCAAATATCAATTTTCCCGACACCATTGATCACATGAGTTGAGCCATATTTGACAGCTGGGAATGGTTGATATTTTTAACATTTATTCTTAATGACTTGAGTGCGTTTAATAGATTTCTGTGTTCAGCTCAGCCGAAGCCTTGCCTGATGAAACATGTTTAAACGCAAAATGTATGTATAAATTGTGTATGTTCTGTACGACGCCCAATCCATATAACCAACACAACAATGTTCGCTAGAAACTGAAAGGTTTAAACACTTTCAGCTAGTGGAGACAAATCTAAAATTATTATGGCAATTAGAATAGGCCTTTGAATATGAAAATCAGAGCTGTGTCCTCAGCTCCCCGAAGGGAGTACATAGGGTGGTAGCCTAGTGGGTACTACCATTGTGTCCCTGAGCAAGACACTTAACCCTAAGTTGCTCCAGGGAGACTGTCCCTGTAACTACTGATTGTAAGTCGCTCTGGATAAGGGCGTCTGATAAATGCCATAAATGTAAATGTAAATATCTGACTATTGAGGGATATGCTTACCCTGGGTTAGCTTATGCTAATCATGTAGAATTTTCCACAAAAATCACTTTTTATTATTCTTAAACTTGGGAAACTGCCTTCAGCTTTGTCGTCGGCCACCCGGTGCTCATCGGGATGGAAGTGTTTACATCAATTACCAGAACGGCGGCTCTCACTTGGTGTAAGTAAATGCAGGAGCTTTTAAAATGCCATGGATAATTAAAAGCCCTTGCCCAACCCCCGTTTTGGTCAGTTTTTGTCAATGTTTTTAACATTTTAATGAAGCCACACCATGGTTTATTTCCTTCAGACTTATTATGCTGCTTTCCAATCTAAACCAAGCTGAAGCAGATTTATGCTAAGCTATGTTTGAACTAATGCTAAGCTCAAACAGTTGAGGTATTTAATTGTTGTGGTATTATATACGGCTAAGCCAAAAACGTGAAATGTTGTTCCTGCACAGCTACTGAGGAATCAAAAAATTATCGGAATGATTCCTCGGAAAACTAAAACGACTGGACGTAACATGTGCACGGCTGCAAAACAACATGGCTGGCATCTGCAGAAATAAAAAAATGGATGCCAATATGCAAACATGCAGAAACTCCAATTTCCCTCCTTTTCCCCCCACTTCAGCCCAAGTACAGAGGGTTAACTGTGCTGAGCGCTGCCGCAATCATTTGAAGTGACAAAAATGAGTGAAGAGGAGCTGAAGTGCAGTCAATTACACACCGGAGAAGAGCAGCTCGCTGTGGCACGTTTCTTGTGGGTAATTATGAGAACTTGGGAGAAAAAGTTGGCCATGTTCCCCCCCACCACCACCACCACATCTTTCTTTCTGTTACACAAGCAAGTAGTTCAGACTGAGCTAAACCATTTTTCTCTTGCAAATGTGCCAATTAAAAATCTAGGGTTTCACGCTCAACCACTCCACAGTCTTCACTTAGGCTCAGGCAGGCCTTTAATAATCCTATTTACTATAAGACTTCTAATAGGATGATTACAATAGTCTTTTGCAGCTCACTTCTTTTTTTATGTGCACTTGCATAAGGCCAGTCTGCCAGCCTGGAAGATCGGGAATTCAAACCTCTTCCTTTCCAAGTTTCATCGCGCTGCCACAATTTGCTGTTCAGACTTTTGTTTGCGAGGAGCGCGTCTGAGTGTGTAGGTGTGTTGAAGGAGCGAGCGAGCGAGTCAACGCGGGTTAATTCGCGGTAGCCCTTCTCTCTCCCTTTGCCCGGCAGCTCCGCCACATCAGCACTTTTATACGACTCCCCTGGAAATGACTAAAGCACAATAATAACCAGCCGCTCCCACACTCCAGAAGGACAGACTCTATCTGCCGTCGTTACGACATAAGTGCGGCGTACAGAGCATCTCCTTGCAACCTGTTTACACGAATTTCCTGCAATCTGGGACAACTGAGGTCCTCATGACTATCCGCTGCGGGTATTTTGGCACGTCTTCACCCTGTAATTTGCAGCAGGAATGACCTGCGGATCGTAGGTTAAGACATCTCAGGGCTGCAACTTTTCTGACAGAAAAAAAAAATGGCGCGGTTTAGAGGGATGTGTACGCTACAGAGTGCACTCGGCCATTAAGGGGAGCAGACAATCCACCCCTCCCTTTCCGAACGCCGCCCACCCCTCCTCTCGCTCAGGAACTGTGTGCTCTCTCCCCGAGGAAGTGTCGTGCCAGAGCTCTGACACAGCACTCTTAATTAAGCTCTGTAACTTTTTCCTTGTCTTTTTTTTTTTTTTGGTTTTAATCCCATCACAGAGGCCTTTCCAACGGCGTGATTAAAGACAAACTGCAAACAAAGGGTGATCCGCGCAGCCTGAAATGCACAGTAACAAAAGCAGGGCAGACGTACACCCCCCCCAAGACCTACAGAGGGATCTGCCACAACTCTCAGGTGACATTTGGATGCCCTTTATCACCCACCCCACCACCCCCGCCTTCCAAAAACATATTTTCCACCTCCAGTAAACTCCAGTGAGCTTCTTCACAACATCTGGAGCCTAGAAGCTTCCTGTTAGATCCAGAGGAACAATATTAAAGCTACTGAACACCAACAAGTCTATGATGCTGGAGAATCACCCCCCTCTAGGCAAGATGTACATACATTGGCACACCGTGTCATAATTGTTCAGGTTCATCACATTTTGACAAAAGAAATGGCTTGTTAAACAATAGCACAAATCATATGGTAAAGCATAATAGTATCCATGTAAGGGCGCAAATGAGAATCTGTAGAACAGTGTCCAATATTAAATGCTCCTAGTCAGCTTTTCTATGAAAGCATCCCAGGATTACCAGGGTTTCACTCAGAGTTTGCCGGGGAACAAAGCCTCCACTCCAAAATGCACTACTTACAGCTGAAGCAGTTAATAGCAGAAATCCCTTCCCCTGACCCCATATCCCTTCCCCAGCAAGGATGGGGACACATGTAGGAGGGATGTGAAAGCAATATCACCGCGTCCCACAGGGAAGAGACACAATTCCCTTTTCCTTCTCAAATGTCAAATTACTGAGCACAGCCTGCGTATCTCTGGATCCGGCTCACCAAGAACAAGAGGATCGCCCACCCCAGGTAACATGCAGCCGGGATTTCGACAAATGGCTCTGTGCTCAACACGTTCCAGAAATATGAAAGGTTATGTTTTTAGCCCTCGAGGAAGTGACAATGTTTCAGGTGCATGGCGCTGTCGTGTTCACAATACCTGTTTATTATACAGACAGGACAAAAATATATTACCCAATAACGTCTAAATTAGTTGAACCGTCCCCTGGCCCTCCCATTATCTCCCTCCCTACACGGGGACCCGGTTGTAAATGGTGTCATAAAGCAGCCCAGGCCCAGGCCTGTTAATGTCGCACCCTTTCACCTCCCTCAAGCTGCCACGCAAGAGCCAGAGGGCCCCGAACCCCAGAGGACCTCAGACCATATTACTCACAACAGTAGCTTCCGCCACTCTCACCCACCAGCAATGAGTAAGAAATGGAACATAATCTTACATAACGTAGGTACTTTAGCACTGTTTACTTGCTAGGCACTTTTGCACGAAAAACATGTTCATCCAAAGCACCAAGGAATCTTAAAACAGTTTTCTTATAGTTTAAGAGCTACTTTTATTAAGTGCTAGGGTTCAATAACATCCATAACTAACTTATAATCACAAACAGTTTAGACAACTGCATTTCAAAAGAACAAAGCACTTTCATTTTTAAATAGAAGTAATATTATTACATTTGCAGCTCACGCTGGGCCATAAAGTTTCCTCTCCACAATGCATTTTGAAGTTAACAGCTAAATCCCTTCCCTGACCCCATACCATTGCCCAGCAAGGAGAGATCTGAAAAGCAATATTACTGCATCCCGCAGGGAACAAAAGCTTGGGGTTTTTTTTTAAATATTGGAAAAATGATTACTTTTGCAGCTTACTCACCACTCTCTTACAACAAGCATACAGCACTGAGAAATATATTTCAGCAGAAACCCTTTTGAAACCCTTTCCCTTAATAAAAGCATCTTTAACTCAAAGTGACAAAAAAAACCCTGAAACCAGATCCCTGAAAAGCATTACTTTAAATATGAAGTACTTTACATTGGTGCTTTGTATAAGTACTGTGCTGCTATTTTAAAACGACCACCAAGTCTTCCCCTATTCCCTAGCTTTGTGTGTTACTGGTGTGTCCCCATGCTGGAAATCCCCCACACACACAAACACACACAGACAATCTGGGATTTATTATTCTGCACCTTCGTCCATTGTCTGCTTCAGCAGAAGAGGTCGACGTTCGGTCCATCCATTGACTGTAGTTTCTCCCAGTTATTTTTGCAGCATGAAAAACATCATTACCGAAAGCGTAGATGAGGTATGGACAGCGATAATGTGTACACATATAGTCTTATTACAATATGCCTTTAGAAATATACAGAGCAGCACAAAAGTCGGACTATAGTCAAGAGTCTGAGGTACTCCTGTCCTGTCTTCGCCCCCATTTCCTCGTCTTCATGCCGCAATCAGCAACTCTGCGGCACAGACTGCCACAGGTGAAGCGGGCCAATCAAAAGCCTGCTCAGCTCAGCCAACAAATCCAGGCTAACCCTTCCTGACAAGATGCTGAATTGCACCGAAAGAACAACAAAAGATGAAGCAAACTCTGACGTGCTCAGAATAGGTCTCCTTTTGCATTTTTTTACTCGTCTTTAACTCCGGGAACTCAAAAACGCCGTGTACGGTTTATGTTCCCAGGTCCTGTCTGTCAGGTCCTGGTACTGCTGGGTGGTGCGTTGGTGTCCTCTCCCCCTTAAACTCACCATCTCTCCACTTCTCGTGTCTCACCGAACCCCCCAATTCCACTCCCTCGCTCCCATCTTGCTACCTTTCAATAAAATTCGCAAGCGGAGCTTCCTCTACACCCACCACGACGCCAGATATCCTCCCAAACAGCACTCAACAAGCAAGCCTTGTTATTCTCGTATTAGTAAGTAAATGTTTATTTACACTAGTATCGCCCACTCGTCCTTACCCATCGCCTCTTATCTCCGGAGCAGCTGTATTAATTAATTCGAACGGGAGCGTGGGTTAAAAAAAAAAAAAAAGAGCAGAATCCAAATAAATAAGTGATGCAAGTAATCCCCTTACAGCACAGCAAAGGAACTCTAGAAAAGGGGGCTTTAATGAGGAAGCCATGTGAACATCGGGGAGAGAAAAAGAAAAGAAACAAAAGAAACTTTAAAAACAAGACCAAAAGAATGCGACATGGCGACGTTCTAAAACACGATTCTCTGATGACGATTTCATGACACCAATCGCAATCACCAAACCACTCAACAAGGTTTTCAATCTCCTTGCTTCCAACACAAAAAAAAGCTACATGGCACCAGGAAAAGATTGCAAGGAGTATAGTCTGAGCAAATTATCTACAGCAAACGAGAAGGCAACCCACAGGCATAAAAAGCAGTTTTTTTTTTTTCCCAAGGAGTACAAGACGGTTCCAGTGATGCAATGAGCTGCAAGTATACAGACTAAATATATATGTATAACCACATTACATGTTAATCAAGGTTGCGTTTGCTTCTGCACCAAGTTCTGAACAAGTGTGATGTTTCCGCTGACAGATAAGGACACAAAGTGCAAGAAAAACGGCTACGGTAGGCCCGCCCTGAGGGAAGCGCAAGGTTGCTTAGACAGGACTGTTCAATGAGATTTTGTCTCTTAATGAGTTTCTTTGCCACAGGGTAGAGCATATCTGCAGCTGAAATTCCCCAACTTCCCAGTCGGGTTCTGGCGTCTAACAGCACGCCTCCACAACAACAAACTCGGTCGTCTACCTGATGCACGCACATGGGACCGCCGGTGAAGGAGGCGTGAGGACAGTGCTGTGTTAGATGTAAGTGTCGTGGGGTGGACATGTTGACCACTTCCAGTGGGAATGCTTAATCAAAAAAAATTTTTAAGGGGTTCTGTAACTGCTACATACATGGAACTACTTGCTAGAATAGCTTTCAGACCAATGTAGTTTTGTTCCCTATGAAAACTGATCTTTTATTAATAATCTTTAACCACTTTAGCTAATTTAATTGTTTTTAAATGTGTTCAACAATAACCACAATAGTCTATTTTTAGATCTCAACATCGACTAATTTAGCTAAATGTAACATTAGCCAATGTTGTTCTCTAAAAATAGATTATTACGGTTATTGTAGTCATATTGTGATCTATACATGTGGCCAGTGTGCAGTGTTGCACAATAGCGTTGCGCTTCAGACGAGTGCATTGTGGGATCGGGTGCAAGCGGGCCGTATTTCGCTTCGCACTCTTCACGGACCGGACAGCAACTTGCAGGCTTGCGGGAGGGCGGAAGAGTGGAGGTCATGTTCGCGCGTTGCAAAATCCAGAAAGAAATAAACGCAGGGCCCGAATCTGCTCGGCGCGGTGATTACCCGTCGCCGGCTGCGCGGTGCTGTGCTGACTCGGGCTTTCTCTCGCCCCTGCCCCCTCCTCCAAAAACAGCATCAAAGCAATCAAAATGGTAATGTTCGGCATGAATGAGGTCCCATCCCCCACCGCGAAACTCTGCAGACTTTTTTTTTTTCTTCCCGCCCCCCCTCTCCGCTCCATGTTAGGCAGGAACCAACACCCCTTTTTCTCGCTCAAAATGGAAGCTTCCACTATCAAAACTGGTACCTTTACCAGAAACAGCGCAAATGTCGGCCTGTCTTTACTCGGCCGCGCACAAACTTTCACTCCGCAAAAGATCCGCGCAGATAGTTAAGCATTTGAAACACGTTTAACTGCAGGGGTGTGTGGGCAAAAAAAAAGAAAAGAAAAGAACACCGAGGCGCTGTTCCAAGTGCTGAAAACTGCATTCCGAAGGGGAAAAAACGCGATCGATCTAACTTAAAGAGAAGGAAAAATGCGACGAGGGCTCCCAGCTAAATAAAACAACCCTTAAAAAGACACACTTAAAAAAAAACGTCGGATTTGCGTCGTTCCGGCTCATTTTTCCGAACAACTTGGACGGAGCGCCGTGTGACTTTAAGCGTTTTGCATTTCATGGCATCTGTTCGTGGTGCTGAAAATACAGTCCCTCCTGTTTTAGGCGGCCATGCGCATTTCAAACACACACGCCATAAACACACACACACACACACACATATATATATATATATATATATATATATATACATAGAGCGTAATTATGATAATAAAAGAAAAAACTGTTTGATTGTAAAAAAAAGTGAAAGTGCACCGCGCGACGCCGAATCAGATGCAACCACGTCGTCATGTGACCGAAGGAGGGGGGGGGGGGGTTAAAGCACCGAGAGCTCGATTAAAAAGTCGCCAATAAGTGCGTTTGGTGGAATGGGAAACTTATTACATTGTACACACGCGCGCACATTTTTATATAAATTGCTAAGCGTGCACGGCCTCCACGCTTTGACGGGAAGGGACCGTCTGAAAAGTGCACGCCGGCCACTACTTGAAAGCGTCGCCGTTTATCACTCTCCAGAAACATGTCGACCTACTCAAAATGGACGCTAACAACATTTCCAACATTCTCGGGCCGGAGTTCGGCCGACCGCGCGAAATCCGCGCCGCGACGAATTCCGACACTTTATACTTCTTCTAGTCGTCTTGAGAAGACAAAAAAAAAAAAAAAAAGAAAGCCAGGTCGAAGAGGAGGAGGAGGGGTAGAGAAAATGTCTTTAAGCACCCTGTTCCAACACAATACACGGCCGAAGCCGTGACGCGAACGCAACTCGACACATCGGCGCAAGGCGACATTGGAAAAGGAAATCTTACTTGTTTCTCGCTTAGGGCTGTTATTCTCGTTTGCCTTGTTTCGTGCAGTTGTTTCTTAAGCTCTCCGTCCTACAATTGAAGAGAACAACATTCGGTTAAGTGGAGTCAGCGGGGGGGGGCAGGGGGGTCTGAGCCGAAATAGCGAAGGAAACTTCAACGCAATTCGAGCCAAAGTCACGTCGAGGACAAAGCGGCGCGGAGGGGGGGGGGGACGTCGCGGAGAGTCTAAATGCGACCTGGGGGGGGTGAAGATTTATGCCGATAAAGTTTTCCCCCGTCACGCACACTCCGCCATGCTCCGGCGAATAAAAGCGTTTTACCTGCGGGTCCCGCTTCATCTGTGCAACTAGTTTCTACGCGGAGGACGAGAAGGGGAAGGCGGACGGAGAGAGGGGTGGATTTCGCGGGGACGGAGAGGGGGGAAAAGTGCCTCAAGTTAGTGCGTTGGGGAGGAACAAAGCGGCGGGCAAACGCACGGCACCTCATAAATATTCAAGTCTCGTCCCGATCGCTACACACACAGACGCACACGGACACACACACAAAAAAAAAGCCCCATCGCGTTATTACTCCGAATCCGAGTTGCTCTTAAAAACAAATGAAAAACGGTACTGTTAAAAAGTGCATCAACAGTCCCCGTGCAAAGTGACGTTGAGGCGTCACCAGACGCGGAATTAAGGGGGGGGAGGAAGATGGGGAAAAAAAATAATAATACTGCACTTATTTTTCGCCCTCGCACGGCTAAACCCTCACGCTCGATCCCGATTCCTCTCCTCCGGTTCGCACTCGTCCAAAAGCCCGGAAAAGGGTGAGATAATAACGCGATGTCTCCGCTTACCTGATGACATTGGATTTCTACTTTCAACGCCTCTTGCAGGCCCTGTAGTTCCATGTTCCGACTTCAAAAGCACTTTTCTCCCACTTCCGACGCGATCGACGGCAAGTTTCCGTAAAAAGAAGGGGTTTCCTTGCAAAAAAAGCGACAACAACAACCGAAAGAAGAAGTACTCGGGCTGCAGAGCAAGTTCTCGCTTCTTCGCTGGGCACAGGACTTATCACTCACTTTACGCCAGTGAGCAAAGTGCTCCCAAGACGACGCGATGGTTTCAGCACCCGGACAGATCCACTCCGAAAATCACGCCGGAGAGGGCCGCGCGGTCGTGGGGCTCGGCGACTTTTCCCGTCGCCAAATTCGAGTTTGAAAACGCGCGGACTATATTTTGTCCGAGCGCGCGGCTTGATTTCACTTTGCCCGGGGAAAAGTTGCGCTGCGGCTGTCAATGCTAATTCGAAAGTTCCCGGATGGAGCGGTGGAAGAACAGAACTCTCCCCTCGTCCGTCCTCCTCTCGGTCCCCCCTCCCGCTCCGTCACACGAGCATACGCTCCGGTCATGCGCACTCCCGGAAACGCGAGCGGGCGGGGGGGAGAGCCGCCGGACCCGCAAGGGCGATAATCGAGGAGAAGTCCGGGCGGCCTGCGCGAGTGGCGGCGGCTTCCGCAAACAAAAGACGGTGACTTTTCTCGCCACTGATTCTCTGCAGGCACATTCAAAAAAACAAGAATAGTGTTTTTATTTGCATTTGCTTAAAATCGTATTAAATTAAACTTCATCCATCTATCATTGCCCATAATAAATATAGTCTCTCAATATATTGCTAGTGTAGTCTGATTTAATACGGATTTAATTGTGACTTTCTGAAGTTTGTGTTGTTTTATTTTATATATTTTTTAGAAAAGTATGCATTTTCACGTCACTAAACCTTCCAAATCGTAAGGAAAATATATGGCTGCCTGCAGCACTGGCAAGACATAAAAAAGGAGTGTAAACAATGGGCTGTCAGGGCGTTTTGAGGAGGGATTAGATTTTTTAAAGGGCCTCCCTCGCCCTGCCAGGATCCCTCCCTCTTTCACCTCATTACTTTTGTCCTCTGTCTCACCCACATGTAAATGAACGTTCAGTCCCCTCCAGTCACCAGGACGCAAATTCACCATCCATACTGCTAAACTTTATCAGAGCACACAAACACGACTCGGCTATTTAAATACAGATGAAATATTAGAATGCTCTTTGTATGGATCAGTTCTGCGTTGTCAGCAACCTTTTTAACTAAAAGGTGTATATAATAAACAAGATGTATACAATTTGAGTTTAGAACATATTCTAAAACGTATCTAAATAAAAGTTAGCTTTGTTTCAGCTAACATCTGAAGAAATCGGGCCATGTGACGTGGTACCTCCGCTCCGTCTCCACGTCGACACCAGGCCACCCACCCCCCGCGAGATCGAACCGCGGCGCGCCCCTCCCCCTCCGAACCTCCCGCCCCCCGCGGCGCAGATCGGTTCGCGATTGGACGGCTTCGGATCTGGCAGCGCGAGGCCCGCGCGGCGTCCAATCGGGAGTTGCGGGTGAGACACGTGACCCCCGGAGCGAGGCTGGCGGGGGCCAATAAGAGGGCCGCAGAGGGCTGGCCTGGGCGCGGATGCGAGAGGCTGGGATGTGATGGCTGGGAGGAACCGTGTGCCCGTGGGCTGTTTTTTTTCTCCATCTTTTTAGTCAAAACTGCCTGAAGGTTCACTAAAGTTCACCAAAAAACGCCTCAGTGAAAATGCACTTCACGTATGAACGTAAGCCGCCATTATTTAAAGGAGAGAAGAAGTAAGAGGCCGGTACCATGGACAGCGACGCCGGCCTGCTATCAGTGCCGTTTCCCGCTGACCTGCGCCTGGTGCCTGTAAAAAGCCCCAGAATGTCTCCGGGGACGCTCCCTGCCCCCACCCCCGGCCACGGAGGCGGAATCCCGGAGGCGGCCTGCCCTTCTCTCCATCTCCCGTTCGCGGCACCAGTGTCGTCCGAGTTGCGGCGCGGTTACAGTTGGAAAAACAGCAGCCCTTCGGCCCGAATCGGGATGATAAATTATCCGGCAATAGCTCAGCTGGAGGAATTTAATTGGGCTTTGTATTTGGGTTTGAATATTGATATGCCCATTAATCAAATTAATTTGCTCCTCTTGCTCAGTCAAAGAACACAGGGGTGTTGTAACAGTAAATTAAAACATTTGTTTACTGGCGGCAGTTCGAAAAACCTTCGCGAAGCTGCTTGTAACTTTTTTTTTTTTTTTTGTCTTCACAAAGTAAAGTTCTATCCCTTAATTGTTCTGGAAATTCGGCTGCTGGTGGCTGTGGCTGAATCACTAATGCAATTACTCATGTACTGTACGAACTCAGGAAACGCAAACCGTTCTTGCGTAATTAAAAAATGTTCCAGAACTGAATGCAATGCGAAACTAGCAACGTAACATTTTCATTTTAGGTGTGTTGGCGTCTTAGCCCCAAAATCCCCAAAAGCATTGTAGCAAGATTGTATCGTCTGACAGGGAGTTTAGATCAGTAATGCGTTTGGGAAACCTGGCCAGATGCTCTGCATTAATACAAGATGCATCACTGCACCCTGCTTTGCATCCATCGTGTGCAAGACGCACCTGCTGAAGAGAGAGACGCTGACACCAGTTGTGCTGGTTTGCACGCCGAGTGCTTTAATAAGACATAAACTGGGGTTCTTGAAGCATTTGGGGGGGCCTGCATATTGAATGACGACAAGCTCTTAGACTAAATAATCAGCTATTGCATGTGGCTCTCTTTGAGCTTATCTCTTCACTCGCTCTGGTTTTGAGCACTCTCACTGCTGGTGCCTTTTACGATTTGTCGTTGCTTTTTGTTGTGGAAATGTGACATTTAAGTACATTTTACATTTAACTAACATCAGATAACACAAGTCTTCCTTTGCAATGATGGGGTTCCTGAGAAACATTGATTGGTCCTGCTCGGTCACACATTGTCTTCCTCCTGAAGGTCGCCTTCTCAAAGGACCCTCATCAGATGTGCTTTCGTCCGTTTAATTGTGCAAATTCCTCTGACTGTACACATTTCACGTAGCTGGGTGTTCAGACAGCCGATGTTCGTAGTTCGTAGGTTGGTAGGAAGATGTGGTAGATGTGTATAACACACTACCCTGGAATAGAGCCGGGTCTGTCACTTGTGCTGTGCTGCTCCGCTAAGAGTCATCCGTGGAGAGCTGGGCTGAAGGGCCCTGGGCTGTGCTTAGCGTACATCATAATCTGCCAAGCGTTCTCCACGATCTTCCCTCAGGCCCCATCGTGAGTAAGCATGCCAAGCAGCCGAGCAGAAAACACATAAAGGGAGGGACAGAACAAAAAGGAAAGAGAGACAGACAGAAAAACAGCAACGCTGATGTGGTTGTCCAACCAGAATTCTTCCAATAGTGTCTATGAACAGTCCCCTTCGGTCTCAGAACATAACCTCTCATTCATGGGTCAGAAGTGACACTGCACTTGGCGGGGGAGGGACAATTAAATATGCACGATTATGCGAATAGTTTTTTAATGGCTCATTATGTCCCCATCGGGCATCATGGGAATGTTATGGGGAGATTGTCCTTATGGATAAGAAGCACTGGAACGATGACGATGCAGGCTAGGAAAGCAGAGGGCTCCATGCAGCTTTGCGTGCCGTTATTTGTCGCTGTGAAGCTTGACTGAGATGTAAGTGGTTAAGTGAAGCACGCAGCCCAAGAGCGAAATAATTATGGAATCAAAATGTGACCTGGGTAGTCAAGCCCATTCATGCAGAAACGGCTCCATTAATTCACAAGAGCGAATCATTATGCTGGCCTTGTTAGTAATTATTATTGTTTACTAAAAATAATAATGATGATGAACCTGCTTCATTATGCCGGAGCGGGCTTGCCTGAGACTGCAGGCAGACAGCCATGCGGCATCCATACCGCGAAACTGTCTCAAACAGCATCATAACGAATCCGACTGCCGGGGCACTCTGGGTTTTGTGGTGAAATTGTTGTCTGTATATAAGTAGTCGTTTTGTATCTAGTCCTTGCCAGGTCATTGTATGTCTCCTTGTTTTTTCGATGTTGTGTGTGGTCCTGTACGCCTCTTCTCCGCGAAGCCGTGCATATGAGTCCTGTGTTCCTGTGTGTCACGTCGAATGCCGTTCCCCGTGACAGAAACGGTTACACAACACATGGAATCAAACCACGTGCCACTGCAATGGTTACCATTTAGGGCCACATTTAAATGGCACTGTGCACACTGTCAAACAAATCTTTGCATGGAGGGCACCTGCTCCCACGGCATAGCAAGAAGACGCTGTCTGCTGCAATGCATGAAAATGCTCGTTTCCATCACGCGTACTGTCATTAAATGCTGCCCATACTCTATAGTAGAACAATGCACTGCCTATTGTGTATACGCAGTCATTGTGTTGCATTACAAACTGAGACTCTCAGGTGGTACCGTCAGCCTTCCCCAATTCTTCTAGCTTTCACATTTTAGTCACTTTGGAAACGAAAGGTGTTTCCTTTAATGGCTGGCCAGGGCTAATCTATATACTTTAAATTTGTGCTCATCTGGGCAGAAATTGAGGGAAGGGAAAGGAACTCACTGTTTATCCTGGCGCAATTGTGGAGAGAATGATTCACTCACCCAGAACTGAGCTTGCCATTAATAGACCCTGCACCACATTTCGCGCCTCTGTTTAAAGCCTGCCTTGATAAGAAGGAAGCCATTTACTAGACAGTAGCCAACTGAGCCATTGCTTTTTAATTCAGTTCACGTGTGTGTGTGTGTGTGTGTGTGTGTGTGTACGTTATATTATGTTCATTGTTCATTCCACTGTAATGGACTTAACTTGGTGAATTGGGCACCCCTATTTGCAATGAGACCTTTAGGGTGACTCTCCTTAGTAAACAAATATATTTATGTATTTATAAAATGTTCTATGATATTAAAAATTAAGTTTTAATACACTTCCTGCTGTGGTATAGCATCTCGGCCAGAATCCTTTACACATTTTCCCACTTCTTCCCCTTCTGGTGTTTCAATTCAAACTCAATTCAATGTACTATGGATCCTGAGACCCGATACCATTGTCCCCTGTTCTACATGGTAGAAAGGGACTCGCTGCAGGCTCTTTCTTCAGAACAGCTCCCTGCCATTTGTTTTGGTGCGAATGCTGACAGAGCTCACATTTACATCCACCGTGCGTTTCGCTCTGCCGGAAATGATGGCGGTGTTTTGTCTCGTGCACAAAGGGGAGAATTAAACCCTTATCGGCAAGACCAACTCCAGGCGTTAAGCAGTTGCGTGATTAACATTTTGCCTCGTCGAGTTAGAGGAACGCATTCCCATTGAATTGATCGGTGCTCGTGCTGTATTAGTCATCAGCAGATGGGGAGAGAGCGCGCTCTCGCCTGAAATCCCGTAAAAAGTTGCAGGTGGCTCTCGTTTTTACTGGCTGAGGGTGGCTTTTGTCATGAGCACCACCTGGATTTCAAACTTCCCCACAGGGCCCTCCGTGCCCCTGGGGCAATGCCTGTTTCTGCTGTGTGCAGATACTCGAAAGTCTATGATGAGCGGAGAGTTGGCTCTGGGAGTCAAGCCACGCAATGTTGCTGTCTGTAGACTTGTCCTGTCGCCCAACTGTTCGGATGCCCTTGGGTGCTTCGCCCGTCTGAAGCGCTGCGTTGCCCGTGGAGTGTTTTCATCACGCTGATGGCTCAAGGCACTACATTGGCAGGCAGACACAGAAGATACAACACTACGCTGAAACACAGAGCAGAAAGTCAGACGGTGCACCGCCAAAGTACACATTTAAAGGTTATTCTCTACATTAAGCGACTGGGTAATAGTTTAGTCATTAATGTAGCCATCATGTACATGTGCCTCAAAGAAAATACTGATATGTCACTGTTATGGTGCACAATGCCTTTTTGTAATCTTACTTACTGTAATCTTAGAGGGGCAGTGGTGGCCTAGCGGTTAAGGAAGCGGCCCTGTAATCAGAAGGTTGCCGGTTCGAATCCCGATCCGCCAAGGTGCCACTGAGGTGCCACTGAGCAAAGCACCGTCCCCACACACTGCTCCCCGGGCGCCTGTCATGGCCGCCCACTGCTCACTCAGGGTGATGGGTTAAATGCAGAGGACAAATTTCACTGTGTGCTCCGTGTGCTGTGCTGCTGTGTATCACAAGTGACAATCACTTCACTTTCACTTCATTTCACTTCTCAATGTTGAAACACTGAAGCTAAAACACACAGTAAGGGCACAGATTTTGGCACCTCCAGAAATGGTTGTGATGTGACTTTTTTTTGGCAACAACGCTTTTACACTGGCAGATATAACATGAATGAATTATTAATTGCCATAATTCAATGATTTCAGTAGAACGGTTCCAGCTCCTCTCCTGTTTGCCAAGGCACTTGGTACAGAACAGATTAAACCATCTTGTTTAGATCGATTTGATGGGAAAACCCCATGCACAGGATGATACATCTTAAGTTGTGTAAAATGAACAGAAAAACAAAGCCTAACACTTACTGTGTAAAAACAACTTATTAAATAATAAAATGTGTTAAATAAGAATACATGTAATTGATGAATTAATTGAGGCAATTTATATTGTACATTGTGATACAACTATTGTCATGAAAAAATAGCCAACTGTGACTGTCAGGCCTTCAAGATAACTGGTGCGTAATTAAAGAAGTAGTAGAATCCTGTTTCAGTGCCACAATCCAAGGCTGAAAATCATCCTTAAAAAGATGCTTGTTTGGTAGAAAAGCCTTTAAAGTGTTGATGACTTTAAATAGATCTTAAAAAGGGGGTCATATTTTGACTGCCCACTGTACATGATTATCCAACATGCTTCCATAAATCCTTGGAGAATATTGATTAATCTTGGGTGTGGATCCAGTACCTTTTATAGCCACTAGAAGGCATTACCGTGATTGGCCCTATTCAACGACATTTAACAATAGCAGGGAGGTCAAACACATCTGAACAATGTGAAATTCTCTACAGTATAAATGTAGAGTATAAAATATTTAGTCTAGTAATCAATTTCATGCAAATCATTTGAGTTATTTCTTTGAAATCTCTGAGTACTTTGTCTAAATTGGTCAGTATGAAAAACATTTATGAGTATCACAGTTAATATTTTTGATATGTGTATTTAATTTCATGCTAAATGAAATGGAAAAGAGATTACATATTTCTTGCACCATTTACAGTAAGCCGTAATATTTCCCCTTAATTTGTCTGTTCCCTTCAATAATTACTGCATATGACAGTTAACTAATTGTGCATAATTACAGCTCCACTGATCTGTGGTGCCTGATTGACATTTAAATGTGTCATTTGAGCAGATCAGCAATTACAAATGCATGCATAAAAATTAGAATCAGGGCCCCCTGATTTAATTATGAAGCCTTACAAGGATGAAGATGTTTTCGATATTTAAGAGCAGAAGAGGGCAGCCAAAAGCTATTTCAAAATATTCCATAACATAATTCATAAATAACAGAGTGCAAAATGTAATAGATTTCTAGCAAGATCTCTAGAGGCCTGCTGCTATGTTGGAATAAATGCACTTATTCACAGTAATCACTGGTGTTAACCACCCTCTTACAGATAGTGATCAATAGCACCCGAGACCCCTATGGGGAAACAGGCTGGGTTTCAATCACCAGTTCACTCTGAGAAGTTTAATTCGGCCCAAAAAATCTAAATCGATTGATTACCTCCACTAGCCCAGGCACTGAAGTCTGAGCAGGCGTCTTTGCTGATTGGATGTGCAAGCAGCTCAGTCCTGCCTGCTAAGAACCTGTCCCTGTAGTGCGCGGTGGGGCCCCATCATTTTATCAACCGTGTAATCTTCAACACTCCATGTGAGATGGGTCCATAGCTCCTCTTTGCTCTTTGTGAAACTGAAATTCCCCCTCCTCCGCCCAGGGTGGTGTCACAGGCTCATGTGGCCCGGCAGATGTCCCTAGATCACAGAGCATGTTAACATATGGACATTCTGACTATTATTACAAAGTAGAATACAATATATATCCCATTGTATTATGTAGAATTTTTGCTATTAATTTAATAAATTCACAAATTTATTTTGTAGGATATGAAAGATCAAGTAAATAGTATAATTTAGCTTGGTTTTACTCCAAATGCTCCTGGCTTTTGTACACCAACCACCAAGATGACCTTTTGCCTCATTCACAGGCCTCACTTTCTCTTGCTGTTGGTGAGGTTCCTTTTTTGATGATGCCAAACCTCCCAGTCTCTCTTGGCCAGCTGGTCAGGGGTCTCCTGCTGCCATTAAGACTCCCAGCTAACTTCCTACTTTCTCCAGCACCTGTTCCTATCTTGGCAAGCCTACGCAGGATCCCGAGAGCTTGGAGCGTAGCCATCTGCTCTCCAGCTCCACCATTTATATTTTAATCCCACTTAAGGTTCTGAGATGTATTGCAGTGTTAGGGTTACAAAATAGAAAATACCATTGGACTGTTCTGCAAGCCTTCATGAAAAGGCCAACTGACCAAAGTCAGAAATCCTTTTTTTATTTGTGTCTTTATTGAAAAAATATATACCAATATTCAAAGACTAAAGTGATCAATAAAATACAAACAAAAACGTGCAATACTAGTTGTCGTTGTAAACACTACATTTCCCATAAAGCACGGCGGACAGATGATTCCTTGTGCGCATGCGTGTTTTAGTTTCAGGACGCGCGAATATTCCGTTTTTTGTAAAATGGCGGCGTGAGACGGGGCCGGTTTCGATTTCCAGAAAAGACTGATCGTAGCTGTGTATAGTGTAAGTTGACGAGGTTTTATTTTGCCTTCGCCGACATTTTTGTCCCCGATTCGCATATAGTACAAGATGTGCGTCCTCAGCTCCTGCTAAGTTTCTTTAAGCAACTGGATCAATCGTTATTTTCCCACGTTGTTGGGCTAATTGACACGAGGCTAACGTTAGCCGCTAACTGTTCCAGTCATGTGCTAACTTTGTGCCGTTCGCAGCTCACGGTATGGGTGATAAATTAAAACTCGTTTCATTCTCGTTATTAGCCATTACTTGCTTTTTGCCCGTTGTCTTTTGTGTTGTCAAACCATTCGGCTAACTGGTCACGCCGTGCGGCTTGTTCTATAGACTTGATTTAGCTCACCTGGCCATCGCCCCGTTGGAGAGGTTGTCTCATAAAAATATAACGAAATAAGTCTTATAAAAATGATAATTTAAGATTTTTTTTTTCACAGATCTGCAAATTGCTGGATATTTGACTAGTCTCTACCATTGTTGTTTTTCAGCTAGTTTGTTACTACTCTATAGAACTCCCTGTATAGGTTATGGTGTGTGTGGCAGGTGTCTTCTTGCCTATATTTTAACTAATAAATTATCAAGTGGATTTATTATTAGTTTACTGCAACTTAAATATGTTTGATATTTAATGAGACCTGTAAATGTAATTTTGGAAAGTTATCTGAAGTTATTTTTATACAAATGTTATTTATAGAAGTCACGATTGTAATGGCGAAGAGGATTGCAGACAAGGAGCTGACAGACCGGAACTGGGATCAGGAAGATGAAGGAGAGGAGGTAAGGGTCTTTATTTCTCCTAGTTATTTTTTGTATAATCCTTAAAAGTCTCATTAAAATAGTTTATTCTTAGTTTAATTATCTTGAGGGGGATGTTTCCATCGCACACTTTTTAACGTAAGTACATTTATTTCAAGGCAGGGACATTTTCATTGGCCAGTGAAGATGTTATGAAGACCCGTGCCATCAAGAAGGCCCGACGTCGCAATGCAGGCGCAGAGGTGCTGTCATACATCGTTTCCTTCCTTGTAGATCTCAGTTCTGATGTGTTAACCATTTTACTTTTGTGGGTGTGGATTTGCACTCAGGGTGAAGGCGGAGGTGCGTTTAACGCATTCAAAGGCTTTTCGCTGATGACTCCTCCGTCAGAAGGGAGCGCGCCCTTCCCTGGGTTTGGCAACAGTGCTGGCTTCAAGCCTCTATCAAGCCTCACTAATGGCAACAGCGCAGCCCCCGTCACTTCTGCTTTTGGCGGCTTCACCACATCTGCCACCACCAAGACCTCCACAGGCCTTGGTGAGATTCTAATCATCATAAAAATATCTTTTGCATGCTGCAGATACATAAAAAAAGTAATTTTTGCCTAGGCAGTGTTAATCTGTGCAGTGTCTTTTCTGTCGAGGTGGGCACATTAGTTGTTGCATTCCCAGAGTGCTCTCCTTGTCCCAGTTTTGCTGGTAAACTGTTATATAATCTTTCATGTTCAGAAATTACTATATTGAACGCGTGGATGTGGATGGCGAATCAAAATACTGTTTGAGGATATATAAAATATGCTTCCTCCAGACTCCTGGTTGCTTAACCTCATATTATCATATATTCAAATTTCAGCTCAGATGTAGGTTGATTTCCTTAATTGTTTAAATAATGAATATCAGACATCTCAAGTCTCCCGGAAGTTCCGGAAATCTCCCGCATGTTGGTAGCGGCTCCCTGATTCACTCAATTGGAATGAAATATCCCAGAAGCTAGAGCAAGCGCATTGCGCACTAGAGAGAATGTGAGCGAGAGAGAGGGCATGTGTACTTGTGGATCACTGCGTGTTTTGCCTGTTTATGTAGCTCGTGCTAGACAAAGAGCATCTTGACTGGTCAATTTAGCAAAATAAGCTAATTTGATTTTGATGTTGGCGTGTCTGAAATATATAGGAAGCAATGCTGGCGGTATTCTGGAAAAAATTCTGTTGTAGAGCCCTGATAATTGGCACCGAGAACCAGTCGAGCTGAATCAGCTGCGTGTGTGTGTGTGTGTGTGTGTGTGTGTGTGTGTGTGTGTGTGTGTGTTTTTATCGGGCAGCTGTGACTGTAATGTGTTTCTGAGCAGGGTGCTGGCATGGGCTGCAGTGGGCTGCTTGCTCATACATGTATGCATTCACACTCGCTGACTCGCTCCTCGAAGGGGGGAGGGGCTATTTGGGCCGCTGCACAGCAATCCTTTATCCCAGCCAGCCCCCCCACTGCACCAGACAAGAGAGAGAGAGCTTGAGAAATATCACTGCTGTCACATTCACTTTTTTTTTTTTTTTTTTTTTAAACCCTCTCTCTCTCTCTCTCTCTCTCTCTCTCTCTCTCTCCATCCCTCCCTCTCCCTTTGTGTCTTCATTGCATGCATCCTTCCCAGGCTCCGCAGGATCGTTAACGTTTAATGGCCCCACCTCCTCGAAGCCCTCACTGGCCGAGGTTGGTGACAAGCAGTGGAATGGCTCCTCCCCCAGCTCGGCCGCAAGCGTGGGCAGCAGTAAAGGCAGTGGCGGTGGCGGCAGCTCAGAATACACGCGGCAGCTCACCGCGCTCAACTGCTCCGTGCGTGACTGGATCACCAAGCATGTCAACGACAACCCACTGTGCGACCTTAACCCCATCTTCCGGGACTACGAGCGACACCTGGCCAGCATCGAGAGGAAATACGGCGGCGGAGCAGGCGCCACGGAAACCGGGCCCCTATCGAATGCCGCCAAGACCTCGAACAGCGAGGGTCCGGCCGAAGGGGCAAAGCCAGGGGGTATCCCGCCTGCCAAGCCAACCCCGCTCCCCTCGTCCTCCTCCAGCCTGACCACCACCGCCCCCGCCGGCACCTCTGCCCCCGCCGCCTTCTCCTTTGGCAAGGACAGCGCTGCTCCAGGGAAGAGCGGCACGCCCGCTCCTGCCCCGGCTCCCTCAGGGGTCACATTCAATTTCGGGCAGAAAGTGGACAGCTCAGTGCTGAGCTCCCTAGGATCAGGAGGGGCGCCCAGCTTCTCCTTCTCCACCTCCACCTCCTCCACCGCCTCCTTATTTGGAACCCAGGGCTCCGGCACAGCCGCCTTTCTCCTTTGGTGGGGCCAAGTCAGAGCAGCCCAGGAACACCCAGACCACAGGTACGTCCCTGATATGCCATCCCTCGACTACTGTACTCTACTGTACTGCACTCACCTGTGCTGAAAAGGCTTTTTCCTGGCACACATTTTCGCCTTTATTTTCTTTTTAATCCAGAAAATGTATGAATTAATATGAACATGCTTTTTTTGTGTGCTTCTCATTTTTCTTTTAATACTGTACATTTTTTGTGGCTTTGAGACAAAATCTTAGTCTCCTGGAAAACAGCGAGGTATTTTTAGGTTGTGGCAAACAAATATTGGGTATTTAATCTTCTACAAGTTAAGATGGGGCTAAATATATAATTGTATTTAATCATCATATTTATTGTACACAATAGTATTAATTATTCAGCATTACATTTTAAATGGCTTTAAATTTCACAGCTCCTTTTAAAACAAGCAGCAGCTAAATTCATTTATTTGGGAATAATTCCTGTTATTTCTAGTGACCATCTAAAGTCTGTTTACGACAAATTGTAGACTTGATTTGTGGACTTGTTTGGAATTGATCTGGTTAGCCGTAGCCTGTAAACTGGTGTTATAATGTTGATGCAGGAGTCTAGCGTGTGTGTTGTTTTGCAGGAATGGTGCAGCAGGAGGTGTGTGTGTGTGTGTGTGTGTGTGTGTGGGGTGGCTTATGGTGCTGATGCAGTAAGGGGTGTTTAGTACTGTTTAGTGTGGTATGTGTATAGGCTGTGCTGTAGGCTTGTACTGATTCTGTAATATCTGCTTTTGGGGTGATTTTAATGTTTTATGGGTATTATACTGTTTGTTGGTGTGTGTGTGTGTGGTGTTTGCTGCGTGGTTCTCAGGCACACTCTGTTTTTCTGTCTGCCTGCAGATGAGAATGGAGAGGAGGCAGAGTCAGAGGAGCCGCCCGTCCCTGTGGTGAAGGAGATTAAAGAGAAGGATGCCTTCTATTCTAAAAAGTGTGCTGCTTTTGTTCAATAAAGTACTTCAGCTGTGCTTAACTAAATCAATATGTACATCAATATTACATATCAATATATAAAACTATTTTTTAGGTGCAAATTGTTCTATAAAAAGGAGACCGAGTTCAAGGAGAAAGGGGTCGGAACGCTGCACCTCAAAATGGTGGCTGAGAACAAGCTCCAGCTGCTGATCCGTGCGGACACCAACCTGGGTAAGACTGGACCTACTGCACTCACCCACTTTACCTCTCGTTTCTGATGGTTTTTATGGCCCATGGATTAGATTACTGCTCCAGATCTGGTGTTGGATTGGTGTTTCCACTTCCATCTTCACTGATAATGTTATTGTACATCATGGCAGCCATGTTACTGTAATATGTTCTGATTGAATTAAGCTTTTAGACTTGAAAGCTGAGAGGATTTTCAAGTCATGCACTCAACAAAATTAGTCATGTATATAGTAATATGTGAAATAGGAGTGTGCATTGGCAAGGATCTGACAATACGATACGTATCACAATACACAGATCATGATATGATAATCACAATATATTGTACATATTGCTATATTCTACAGTTCACTGAATTTTAAAACCGAAGTACAAGATGCTGTGATTGGTCTGTCGGAATTTAAAGTACCCAGCTGTATTGCGGCATCTACAGGAGTGGAGGTTGTAATCGCATGCTGATTCTCATCTCTGCTGATCTCACTAAAGAAAACACCACTACAGATTAAGTTTTCAGGGTTCTAGTAGGCTGCTTCAGTTTATATATATATAAATACACACACACACACACACACACACACACACACACACACACACACACACACACACACACTGAAGCAGCTTACTAGTTAATGAACCCTGAAATCTTAATCTTTATTGTACAATTGGGTGCCTAAGACACTCAACTCTATTTATGAATATGGAATTTAGAAAATAGAAATTGCAGTTGTGCCATAAAATAAGAACATTTGTGGTGTGCTGGTGGTTTGTTGATGTGTGGGTTTTTCAGTGGTTTGGAAAGGGGTGTGTGCATGTTTGTTTCATTGAGGTGTGTGATGTTGTAGCACTAAATGGCCCCCTGGTGGCTACAGCTGATGTTACACCAATTTACTGCAGTTTTTTTTATTTTGGTCAAGGGCTCTTTAAATAAATATGATTTGACAATCCTCTGAAACTAAATGAACACCCATGGAAAAATAAGCAATAATTAAAATTTGCTTTGCTCTAGGAAACATTCTGTTGAACATCATGGTGTCCAGCTCCCTGCCTTGCTCGCGCACAGGCAAAAACAATGTAATGGTGGTCTGCGTACCAAACCCGGCAGTAGACGAGAAGAGTCCAACCACGCCTGTGCCCATGCTCATCCGTGTCAAAACCACTGAGGACGCCGAAGAACTGTTCAAACTCCTGCAAGAAAAGAAGGCCTGAACCCCCCCCACCCAAACCTCCCACACAGACTGCTGCATTTTAACAGTGCTCGTCCTACCCATCAATCAGTAACAGAATGTGGCCCTGCCTGTCTGTCTGTGATGTCAAACTTCTTTCCTCTCTCTCACACACACACACACACACACACACACACTGACACCAAACACTTACCTGTCCACTGAGATGAGAATATGTTTTACCTGCATGCCTACAAATTTTTTTTGTTTTTTTTTTCTAGTGAGCATTTGGGGAAAAATATGGTGGCGATACTGTGAATGTGAGTGCTTGTCCAGTCAGGCTGCACAGTTGGCTTCTGTCATACATACAGCTTCAGCTTGTGCAGAAATTTAAAACATTAAATAGAGACTAGATTTTTTTTTTTTTTTTTAAATTGAATATGAAATTTTGATTTAAATGCTGGCTAAATGATGTACAGGCTCTTTCAGTGACAGAAGCCTGCTTTCATAAACATTCCTTAAAAGGTTTAATTTTGCTGCTATCACTTAATTTAAGAATTTAAAGGACAATTTTTTTATGTCTGCGGAGGTGTTTTTAATTGGTTGCAAATGTGTGACGTTAATAAATGACATTTGCAGTTTCTGGAGTTTTTTCCATGAAAGTGAGAAGCGAGAATTAGATGTACAGCCAAATCTGCTTGGTTTTTAACACACTTACATGTCTGACCATGTTTTGCAGCTCGTATCCATTTTGTAAAAAAAAAAGTCCAAAAGCTCAAGTTTTGCCAACACAAACTTTGAAATGGAGAATGCGTTTGGATGTTTTGTTCAAATGCTGTACCCTGTGTGTGTGTGTGTGTGTGTACGTATGTATGTCTGGGCACCTGTTTAATCGTACTATTTAATGATCGGTGGATGTACCGACCGAAATTTAACTGGGGATAAATGGACTCGTTATTGTATCTATAAATGGTATTAATACCCCACACTGTTTTGCCACCAGATTGAAGTGGATCTTGAACTACATTTCCAAGTGACCTTTGTAAGGCCTGTGATTATCGGCATCTGATACCTCTAGGCTGATTGGCAAATAAACCAAAATTGTTTTGTGGATTACTGTATTTGTGTGCATATTTTGTGTTGGGGAATTGTAAGAAATGATTTCTCTTCGGGTACAATATCTATATAATTGTCACTCACTCTTGATCCATAATAATCTGTCCCGTGACTTGCAGTCAAGGCTGCCAGGGCCCATCCCAGGACACTGGGTGCATAAAAGATTGTTCTTTAAAGGTTTTTGCATAAAAATATATATATATATATTATCGTAGAAATTTAGATTTGCGCACTGCTGCTTTTGAGGGCATCGTGTTGTAATGATATTGTGTCATGGGTCGCAGTCATTCCGACCCAAGATGGGATATGGAATGTCCATCACGCCCAGAGTGCCTGGCAACATAATACTAGCCCTTTTAACGCTCGCACAGAGCCCCAAAAAGGTGAAGGTGTGCTGAATGAGGTCTGTGTTCTCTAGTTTTCTCCCAATAACAAAATGACAGTAACGGAGTCATTTAGATTATTGTCATTGTGAGCCAATATACCACTTTGTCCTGCTGGGTCTTTTTGACCCCAAATACATTAACACCTTTTTGCCAACCAGGATGACAACTCTATAGGGTGGTAGTAGCCTAGTTGGTAACACGCTCACCTATGAACCAGAAGTCACAGGTTCAAACCCCACTTACTACCACTGTGTCCCTTGGCAAGACGCTTAACCCTGAGTGTCTACAAGTGGACTGTCCCTGTAATCACTAAGTCGCTCTGGCTAAAGGCATAACTGTAACTAGAACACTAGTAAAGTTTTGTCAGTCCTGATCGTCGGTTTTATTTAGGTTGTTTAGGTTGTTTATCTAGTGTAAGGCTTAATTGTGGGAAATAAAGTTCAGAAGAAGTAATTATATAGTAGAACATTTAAGGTAATAGATTTATAATGATAAAGAGAAAAAAAAAGATGTTTTGAGGCATGATGTAAAGGCACTTTATCTGGAAAAAGAATCCTATTCACAAGCATTCTTGAAAATCAAGTCACCAGGTATTAAAACGAATAAAGTTACTTTGGCCAGGGAAGCCAGCCAAATTATAGACTAGTGATGATGATCTGAAGACATTTTTAAAATAACGACGAGTAAACATTCACGAAGAATCGTCTTTCGCCTCGGCATGAGCAGTGTGGAAAGAAGCGTCCGGGTGATTCAGATGAATACTTCCATGCTGCACGACGACACACTTTTCAGTATCTCTTGCACACTTACGGCATTGAACCTCTTGCATGCCAAACTGCGATTCAACCCTTCTTGCACAGAAACTGGGTCTCTTGCGTGTTTCATGGCAATTCAACCTTACGGAATGAGCAGCTTGTTGTTTCTTGGGATTCGGTTTCTGTCGTTAATGCATTATTATTTAAAAAAATATATTTCTGTATATTTCTGTTTTTGCTTTTTAATGTGTAGCATTCTCAGAAAGAAAATTGGTATCTGCCAATCACAGAAATTGGAATAGGCCAAGAAAATTGCAAATGATTGAATTAAATGAAACACCAATAACTCCTTCAAATCTCTTCTGATCATGAAGACCATAGTATCAATTTCTAAAGACATATTTTAAAGGCAAAAGGCTTTATTTGGGGTCATGACCCCAGGACAAGACATGGGTTCTGTTGCCGGCGCCACTCCATGAACCAAATCAATTTGCAAATGAAGACACATTAGAATAAAGGACTTTGTGCCCAAATGTTTGTGGTGATAAGAAGTACAGAAAAGTCTGTGGATTTGACATGCACATTTATTTGCCCCCCTTGATATGCGCATATGAAAGCAATAAGAAGGATGTATTTTACCACGAACGGCTCTCTGTTGGTTTGACACTGACCTTATTCTAGAAGCCTATGGGAGGATAAATAAATAAAAAAAACATACAATTTGAAAAATGTTTAAAAAGCTTTTTGTTCTCTTTCAAAATGCCGCTGACGTTTTTGTTTAGCCTTTAGTCAAATATCAAATGGTTATTAAAGCAGTTCTTTCTTTCTTTCTTTCTTTCTTTATCAAAGAATACATTCAGGTCTCACAAAACCAACATAATACTGAAGAGGAAAGGTCGGCCTCCGCGTCCTCGCGCCGCACTCGAACTTGCCTGGTTCTCCCTAGTGCCAAGTTCTCAGTACCCAGCAAATCAAGTGCAGCGTAGGCGTCGCCGATCCTTCCGACCCTCGGCAAACACGTCACACGCAGACAACAGGAAATCGAGGAAAAAAAAACGAAGAAAAAAAAATAGTAGTAAGTAATACGTTACAGACTCAGCAGGAAGCTAAACCTTAGAGCGACGCCCTTATCGGCAGCTGGACTACTGCAACTACGTTTCCTCTTCGGCATGGCTTCAAGGCAGCCAGTAGCGCTGGGTCATTTATGCAAGTACAAAGAAAACACCAAGGGGGACTGTTTCTCAAACTGCCGCTATGCTAGCGTGGGGCCTGTTTGCTGGCGTAAGACCAAAAGCGTCCCCGATATTACCATAAAACCATACAAAGCCACTTGGTTATGTGTGTCATGATGAAGAGACTTACTACGTTGTTAGTCGGGTGTGTGATTACTCACGTCACCCAGGACACGAACTCTAAATGGCTTTTTTTCCGTCTGTGATGCATTGACGGGCACTAGTCCCTCACCCAGGACGAAATGACTGCGCGCACACACACACACAAAAAAAATGGCGGTTAGGTTCTCTTCTTAAAGATGCGGAGAACTACAAAATTGTATCCATTAAAATACATGAATCGCGACTGCACATTTGATCTCACAACGTCGACCAAGCCCCACCGTAGCACGGCACCTTGTGACATTTTGAAAACGATTCCCTAAGACCTTGCTCATGTACAGTGTGTGTGTGTGTGTGTGTGAGAAAGAGAGAGAGAGGGAGGGAGGGAGAGAGAGAGAATCTAGGCTGACGTACATTCCTAATGCTGTTTCGTGCCTCAGCCAGCACTGCATCAGTTTTCTTTGACAACGTAACAGTCCTCCGGGTTTTCGTGCTGTGATTGCCGCTTTGTCACACGAGCACGTCAGGCCTGGTGCAGCGGTGGTGGCGCGTGTTAGTTACGCTCTCTCTCTCTTTCCCCCGGGTGACCCGACACCTCGTGTTCGCTGGTCCCCGCCCTCATACACGGTTTGCCCTCAGGTGGACGGACCTCTGAGTGGGGTGGTGTCGGCTGGGTAAACAGTGTTAAGGCTTAGGGATGAAGAGGAGGGGGACGCCTTGACTTTGGAAAGGTAAGCGTCGCAGGCCAGCCCAACGAGTCCGCCTACGATGCGCAGTGAGGAGGAGGCTGACGGGAGTGAGTTGCGGGCTGACGGTGTAAAAATCACTGAGTAGCTAAGCAGCAAGTGTATTTACAGTTAACATTCTTCAATTTTTTCCCCTATATTCTCTCCCTTTTTTTTTTTTTTTTTTTGTTCTGTTCCACTTCCAGAACCAAACTTTAGTCAAAGACGCTGCAGTTCGAGTCTGGAGGATCTCCGCCTCGCAGGGCATTGCGATGCCCGACATCCAGGGACTTTTGGATTCTACCGGAGCGGCTCTCCGAGGGTGGTGGGTAAAGAACCGATGGAAGAGGCACTTCTTTAGTTTGGCTGGTTAGATTCTCTCGGCACAACCCCCCTTTGTTTTGTTCACTGCGCTCCCTCTGCTTTGTTTTTGGTGCTCTGTCCAGACACTAGATGGTAGTGTTTTTTCCCCCCAGTGGCCTGATGCTGGTAGGCACTTGGTAGTGAGTGTCTTAGGCAATCAGGCTTTGCTATGTCATCAGGATAGGCTTTTGTCTCACCTCCAGAATATCTGGGGGGGAAAAACAAAAACAGAACAGTGGCGAGTTACGTACATGCGAAACTGGTGGCATAATGTCAAATACCCGCCGATGGCAGACATTCGTATACCAGTAGGTGTACTTAATTATGAAATAAAACATTCTATATACATTCTATAAAGGCATGGCACAGATATTCTCATTTTGAATAGTTATTAAAAACAAATGATCCACCAAGAAACATTTTATAGCTGGTGGTATTGGTGTGGGATTCAGCACATAGTGAGCAAATCATTTACACTTCAACTCAGAAAAACAGCATTTGTTGTGGGACACGTTTCACAAGGGGGTCTGTCTGTATCACCAGATAGATAGAGAGAGAGAGAGATAGATAGATAGATAGATAGATAGATAGATAGATCTCACAGGTGATTACAACCCTTCTGTGATCCCTTATACAGTTAAAAATAGGATTACTAAATTATTCAAATCAAGAACATTTGTATTTTACCATTTTACAGTGAACTGGCCATAGAAGGTCATTATTGGTCTTTCCTCACATTTTGAACATACAGAATAGCTGAGGGACCTGTGTGCACTCAAACTCTTAGGCGGCGCTGACCTGTGGTGATGCGGTGCAGGGGAAGTGTGACGTAGGTGAGGTGAGAGTAGAGCAGGAAGTATTCCTCAGTGCGGTTCAGCTTCAGCCACGAGCCCACCAGAGAGCGGCCCGTCCCAGACAAAGACCGCGAACGCAGGTTGGTGGGGTTGCCGTAGTCTGCGGACAGAAACACACCACAAACACGGTCATTAAGGATTTGGTTTGTGAGAAATGCACACAAGATCTTACAAAGGTTTGTGTTTGTAGCAGTCTGGTCTGGTGTTTGTATGTCTTTGTGTGGGCACAATACACTTTGGCATCAGAGAAAATTTTTAAAATCACACCACTGAATCTCTGAAGTGATGGGCAAAAGACATTGCTCTGCAGATGTGTTTTGCTGTTGCACAAAGTGACCATCAGGGGGCAGTATGTGGACAGCTTTCCAGCTCAGCATCAGTACGGCAGCACATTGCACAGCGTCAAACATGCTGAACATACGGTCTATCTCCATTCAGTGGGTGGGCCGGTTCTTAGAAAGACATTTCATCGATCATGGAACTAATTTATTTATCTGGTTATTTATCTGGTTTATTTATCTATTAAAGCTTGAGAGTAAAGCCATGTACCCAAGGGTTGTGAAGAATTAAACATCTGACCTAATCAAGAGTAGCATCCCAGCAGCATCTTCTGCTGCAGCAACCGGGTTTCGATGTAGGTGCATAGAAGCAGATCTCACCTGCATCATCCTCCTCCCTGAAGAACTCCTCGCTGTCATTGGCAGAGTGCGATTTCTTCATCTCGGCAATGCGATTGCGGGGCACTTTGCGGCGCAGCGACGGAGAGAAGAAGGAGGGCCGGTTCCTTTCCGGAGTTGGGGGAGTGCTGAATGAGGTCACCTAAAGGGACGAGATGAATATTCCAGAAATATACCTTTCACATTTCACAACTTTCGCTTTTGGTTTTTAGGGTGGCAGACTTGCTTTGAGTGCAGGCTGTAACCTGTGGCTATGAGCCTGTATTAAAAGGTTTGGTGCACAATAAACCCCAGTTCATTAAAATTGATAAATTGTATACTAATTTCATTTGTAAAGCTGAAATTATAAAAGTGGAAAAATTGAAACTGAATGTTCTGTTTTTTCCAATTGTGACTAATCTGTGTGACACAGATCAAACTGATTTGAACAGTCATTTCTGAATATATCCTGTCTGAGTGTGTGTGTGTGTGTGTGTGTGTGTGTTTGCGTGTACCAACCCGCTCATGCATCGGAGAATCCTGGTCCTCCTCAGTGCCGCAGGGTGATGTGTCCCCAGTGGGCACTCTGCTCACTGCCATTTCAGCATGACCTTTGCCCTGAGGACCTTTCATCCGTACAAACTCCATATTGTTATACTTATAGAAGCCAAAGGACATCTTCTGGGCCATTTTAGCCGCCACACTCACCTGAACACACAAATCAGAACATAACAAACTCTTAGAAATCATAAAAACAGTTTTGGATTGAGTTCATATCATCCAATGGTGGCAGCCTTGGTGTGAATTTTCTGTGGCAAATCCCACTGCAAGCAGGCAAGCTGAATCAAGCTAAGGGCAGGAAGTAAGGAGTCCAGACACTTCAGCACTCAGGACAAGGCTCAGTTTAGCATCGCCAATTCACCAAACACCTCTCTTCGCTTGACTTTCCCTCACAAATATATCTTTTATGTATATACTGACATTTTTATTTTTACAACTCACATTCACTATTTTATTTAGCTATTGTCGGGAATATTTATTTGCTTATTTGCACAGTGAAGGTTTCTATTATAAAGTCAACATAGTGTCTTGTGCTATTGTTTTTTGCTGCTCTTATCTTGTACTGTCCACTTCCTGCCGTGACAATGTAAATACCCCACTTGTGGGACTAATAAAGGATCATCCTATCTAATCTCTTTCCATTGTGGGAGGAAGCCAGGCACCTGAAGGATGTATAAAGATGTTCATGATTTAGATGCGACTCTGAACGAATTCACCAAAACCAGACAGCCTTACCCGGTTGTCATAGACTTTCTTCAGAGCTTCATAGCGGATGGAGCCCTGGAATATGACCCCCTGGAAGGTGTTGGTCTTGTCACTGGCCACCAGCTCCACACAAACCATCTCGCCCTCACCTACAGTCATATCACTGAACACCTGGATGTCCAAAGGGAGGAGAAAACGTCCTCATGAGCTCTATTAACAAGTTCAGAAAACCAAAACTTCCTGGCATGTGTGAAATTACTGATTTAAACACATATATAGGTGCTTTTATACTGAGCCTTATGATCACCAAGACCGCTTGGTAATGGTAGAGTTAATGAAAATGTAACGGGGACAGTTATAATGGGCTGAATTGATTTCCCATTGAAACTGGAGCTACTCTCTGAATGCAGAATGAAGCCGCATTTCATGTAGTCAACCAGCACCATCTCTCTGGCTGTCTAACACGAGACTCAGGTGTCATGGTTCAATAAAATGTTTTTTTTTTTTTTTTTTACATTTTTTATTGACCTCTTATTATTTTATCTTAATATAAAACAATGGACCTTAAAATTAACATAAAGTTAGATGGAGCTAGAAGAGCTAATTTTAGGCAATTAAAATGTCAACTGTAATACATTTCATACAGTACATAGAGCAACAACTTAAAAAACTTTACATCAGGGGTGTCAAACCTGTGGCCTTTGGGTCACATCCTGTAAGATCACTGCATAGATACACAATTATGGCCCAGCGACATGAAGCGGCGACAAAACACACAAACTACAGATCCCATAATGCAGTGCTTCAGTTGCTTTGCCGAAGGCGATCTTTAAACCGCAGCTGAATCTGTACAGGAGAAGTTCCTGCATCAATGTCAAATTTGCTTCAAAGTCACCAAAGCGCCATGCGAATGTCTTGCACTCAGTTTGTCAGCAATGTGCACAGTGCATTATGGGACCTGCAGCCCTTGCGCCACCGCGCCACCAGCGCGTCACATCGACTGGCCTGAACAACAGAGTGATCTCACAAGACACGGCCGAGTTTGATGCATATGCTTTAAATGTTCTAAATTTCCCTTGCATAATAAAACAAGACAGACTGAAATGTGTTAGCAGATGAGCTTCCATGGCAGGTTTAGCCAAAACTGAGGCAAGTCTTTACCTCTTCAAAGTTGTCGATCATAAAAAAGATATTGGGGTAGCTCATCTTGGACTCTTCACCTTTGCTGTCCATGGGATTTTTGCTGGGAGACGCAAATACTTGCTGCAGGAGGAAGGCAGCGGCAGTTACAACTCAGATGGAAGAAAGTGAATAAAGCATCGTACTGTGCCTTATTATTAACATCTACTTGGACATCATGGTGTGGGAAGCACCTGCTGGGAAACCCCACACCATGCTACACACGTGAGACTTAATGCATTTACTTGGAAGATATTTTTTTGTATGTATATTTTTTGAATGTTAAAATGCTAAATAAATAAAAGCAGAGTTTTGTCTGAAGCGCATCCTGTTGTAAAAAACATACATTGAACTTACCCATTTACCCTAAGATCTATTGCAAGTTTAGTGCATCATTATATCATTACTAAAGGAATGTTTTTATGTATCAATCTTTTAGATTTTTAAGAAAAAATATATTGAATAGAACGCGTGGAACCAAGTGATTAGTGTCGTAATGCAGAACTGCGACCTGCACGGGTCTTTAGATTAATGGATTTGTAAGGCTATATGCAGACATTAATGGGATTAAACATGAGCTGATGAAGCACACAAGCTCAGCCTGCGCTCGTGAAGAGGCTGAGAAGTCAGATAAATGTATGTGGGACCTCACCTGAGATTTCTTCTTGTGGATGTGGATGTCTCCTGCATCAGAACGAGTGCAGACTGCACATGTGACAACGTAGTCCAACTGGGGAGAGGAGAGAAAAAAAGACATCAAACAACCATCACTTATTGCCGTGTGGAACGTAGAGAGCCTGATGTTGGTGAGCTTCCCCGGTCACCTTCTGCAGGATGAGGTTCAGGTAGACGCTCTCCTCCCAGTCAATGTCAGGATCCCCAAGGCCAGGCAGCTTCTTTGAGTCTCTTCTGTACACCTCCACCTCCACCTGAAGAAAAAATGAAGCTGGACCTTAGATCTCAGGACCAATGAATAAACTATGGTTTTAGTGGCAAAATGTTCCATCACCCAGAGCTGTGGGTGCTTCTCACTAAAACTGCATTCATGACAAATACCTCCATTTGTACATAAGAGTGATTACATGGCAAAAACTACTTAAAACTCATTTATAAAAAAAAAAAAAAAAAAAATCATATTGTAAGCTGAGCCCCGGCAAGTCCTACAGAGAGATTGTAAGATCCGGCTTCCTGCGTGACTTCTTTAATTAATATTTTATACGGGGCCGAATGGCAGGTCAGCGCTCCTGCTGTATGCCTGTGAGGCCCTTGGTTCGTTCTTCTTTTTTTATTTCGTCTGCCGCTGGTGGTCCTGCTTCCCCACATTAGACCCACCTTTCAAGGACCGAGTCTCAGTGATGGGAACGTCAACTCCAACAGGTTCAAATACAGGTCAATACTGACTACAGAGTGCTGGCGAGGGTTGCCTACTAAATGTGTGTGTGTGTGCAGGTCTTTCTATACTCATATGAGTGCTTAACCCTTCACTGTCCAGCCAGGATGGAGAGACTAAAAACAATTTTAGCTCTGCCACTAATAAACAAGCATCCCAACAGCATAATTAGAAAGGTTGATGATTATGGACCCAGATGTGCTAAAGACGGCAAAAATGTGTGAGAAGCTGGTCTATGTGTGGACACTCAAAATGGTGAGGTTTATGTCAGCTGGCCTGCTCTCATTCTTGGCTAATGGACCAGAGTCTGAGGCAAAGCAGAGCTCCATCAATTACTTCGAGAGGAAACAAAGGAGGATGCCACCCAACAAACAGGAACCGGGCTGGTCATTAAAAAGGAGAGCACTTGGCAAAGACACTCGCGAAAAAGAAAAGAGATCGGAAGAAATATTTGAACGGACATGACCATTATTTCAGAAATAGAGCTGAAAAAGAATGAGGAAAGGCGGTACAAAAGTCAGAAGGCATTTATGTGCTCTCACTGTGCAAAATACTCTAAAAAATTTATGATTGTCTGAATACTTTACTGAATAAGTTTAGAACAACGTATTTGGAATTCCATTACAGTATAAAAAAAAATGCGGCCAGAATACGTATTAAATACATTTTTGTGTAAAATACATGTGCTGTATCATTATTTTAGTTTGAACAATTTTGGTTGAATTAATCAGTTATGTTTCTGCGTAACTACAATAACCATGAATAAAACATGAATGTTAAACCCATGAAGCAGAAACGTGCACTTGTAAGGGATCAGGTGACCTTCATGCACATGGGTTTTTATGACTAAATTAAATGTGACAGTAGTCACAAGCGTGATCAGCTCACTGGCGTATCAGCATCCACGTGATATTGACTGTTGCCCACATCAGACCTGCAATTGAATATTTGAAGCTAATTTATTTTTTCATATTAAAGCAGATGTATTCTAAAATTATTTTCTTTTTACATAAATATAACTGCATTGTAAATACTATAAAAAGCAACATGAACAGATTACGCACACACACATAGAGAGACTCATGCTGAAAACAATAATTAAGAGCTCACTTTAAATAACAGTAATTGTTCCTCTGTCTTTTATTCAGATTCCAGTGTGTTTAAATTGTTCTTTTCTTTGTGCTCCTTTCATATGAGAGGAAATCCAGCCCTCCATCCATAATGCTGAACAGGCTCAGGGATTCTGTATTCTTCTACTAAAGAGCTTCGGTCTTGTGAGACGAGAAACACGGAGCCACTAATCCCGCACTGAATGAAAGACAATTACATTGAAGCACAAGGGTGCAGAGACAGACGCTGCTGCACTGATGCTCCTCTCCTTTTCCATTTAAATGCTAATGGAGGCAGAGAAAAGTGGAAGCGGACATGAAGGAGTGGGGAGGGGGTAAAAAGGAGGAGCAGGTGAGGTGCCTGTGTCCTGTCACATCCGCTAATTTCATCAAAGAGAGGCGGTCACACCGAGCCGCACTGCAACGGCACACAAACCTCAGCCTACAACAATTCAAAGGCCGTTCAATACGAATCTGCCTTTCTGATGGTCTGTACAAGTGTACTGGCAGGACATCGAGAGAGAGAAATCATTCCTGCAAGCATAAAGAAAATAATAGGCAGACATTGAATAAGCAGTTCCATCCAGTCCAGGAACACAGGGATTCATTTACATTTAGAAGCGTAGTATCAATAAGAAATTATCTTTAAATGGAGAAAACGAACACATTTATCTATGGGTACTAGTGGGAGTTAATGTTTTAGACATTTAATGTTTCAACATTTTAAACGTACTAGAATAATTTTTGGAATAGGAATAGTTTTTGAGGGCTATTACAGGATGATATAAAGTTTGTAGCCTGGGTGTAGGTCTTAATTCTTAATTAACTATGGACCACATTACTTAACGGCTGCAGCCACATTGCAATTCAGGTAACATGTTATTCTCTCTACAAACAGCCATGTTGTATGCAATGAATTTTGGGACTGGACTAAGGAGTCATTGGTGGAGTCCCTCTCAGTCCGGGAAATAAAGGGCACGTTTGATGAATGAAAGACCCTTTTGTCAAGACTTATGCCACACCCGGTGATCAGATGAGTTTTCTGAAGGGCTCTGAAGACGTAACCAACATGTTTGTACTTTCATAAATCAGAGAGCTCCATCTAATGGTCCTTCCTGAAATGACACTCAATATCTTTGAGCATTCACAAGTTTGATCATTAAGGGCACACCTATTTATTTATGCTCAAATGGCTGATATTCACTGCTGATATCCGTTGGGAAAATACATGACAGTTTTCATTATAAAGTTCCACTTTACTGGCGAGTTTCAAATCACATGGCTTCATTCAAAAGTCCAAATTTTAAAATTGCACAATAGCTCGTATATGCCATACTGAAACCACTGTATTGTATAAAACCACATGACCTAGTTTCTCCTCACAGCAGCCGAGGCATGAAACATTAATCACTTCTTACAAAAAATCGACCAACAAGACCACAGCATGACTCAGTCGCCTTAGAGTACAACTGCCTAGACACTCGATGCGAACGCTGTGTGCGTCACCTCCTGCCAGCCACTGACACTGGGACTATTATGTAACCATGGCTGGGAGCTAGTTGATGTAGAGACGCATCGTGAAAGAAACTGATCAGTTCACAATGAGCAGAAAGGTTTACTGCAATTGCCAAAAGGGCATTGAGTCCATGACGTGGACACCAGCTAATGTAAAAGTGAGATGTTCGCTTTTCCTTTGGTCGTGTCACACCACAGTGATGAAGGAATCCTCTAGCGCAGAATTCAGACGGCATCCAGGTGAGATGTGACGTGTGGCGTCTAACAATTTAACAGGGTGTCAGAGAGGTAATCTGCAATTCTGTGTTCATAAGCATGAATCCTGGTGGTAGGAAACTGAATTAAACTGGATAAACAGTTTATATTCAGACATCCACTTGCTTCTGCTACAGAAATGTCAAGGTCAACTTCTACTTCTACCCATACTATAAAATGGCCTACCCATTTTAGATTCACGCAAATTTAAACAAAGGTTGCACGTTTTACGTGGTTTTAAACCTTGCTTGTGAGTGCACATTCAAGGCTATGTTTGCATATTTAAATAGATCAACTTATTCTACGTCCCGGTTAGCATTGGATTCCATTGACAATGGACTTTGATCTGGATGCTGGAACTCTTTTAGACAAACGTCATTATTAAACGGACCAAGCTAATGAACACCGAACACACTTAACCCTTACAAGTAAGAGAAACCTTGGCATTAACCTACCTTTTTGCCCTCTGTGTTGTCTGGACTGACATAAGAAAGTTTCCTGCGGACATAGAAGAGCATGTCATCCTGCCGCGGTGCCCACTTCTCCATGAAGTATGTGGAGAACATCCATGTCCAGAACACTATTCGGTCATCCTTAAAGCATCCTGGACAAACAAGATGTGCAAGAAAGGTCAGATCCCTCAAAGATTATTTCATATTTCATCATATCAATCATACAATATAATACAGTATAATATAATAAATATTTTGTTTCTAGCTCACTTCATTGCTGGGAATTAAATGAATAAATACATAGTTTACCTTGAAGGAAAATAGTAAGTGAAAATAGTAACTGAAAAAAAGATTTGATTAAATAAAAAAAATAAATACATTTGGGTCCCATGAGATCAGCAAAGAGAAAATACAGTGGGATATACAGTTTTTTGTATCATTCAATCATTATTGGCCAGGACATTGGTAGGAATTTAGCGGGAATTTCAATTCTAAGCGAGAATTGATTGACCTTCAAGTGAGGGACGGAGCAGCCCGACTTCAATAAGAAAGTAAATGGCCTGATTCCTGTTCACAGTGATGAAATATATAAGGGCAAGGAAACTCCCTCACCACACCAGATATGAACACCGCCCTCCGTCTGGTTGCTGGGCAACCGTGTTGCTGAGCGGCAGGTGAGTGATTCGGTAGAAGCCGGAGGTGGTGTACTCCACGACCCCACACTGACACACAGGCTTCTTTGATACTGTAGTCTCTCCACTTTAAGAAGCGTTACGTATAGAACGGTGATCGCGATCTTCTCAATGCCTATGGAAAGGCACATTACAGATTCATGCAAATAAGTTTTATTTTATGTTATTTGCTGAACAGCCAGAGAGACGAGACAGTAAATTGGACGAAATGATTAAATCTGAAAGGTCACAGGGTTCTGCGTGAATCAAACGTACGCAACAGTAGGAGCTCGTCAGTTTGGAGTCAAAAAAAAAAAAAAACGATGCTGGGTGGATTGCAGGCATAACCATGGCAACCGGCGACTTCCCTCCAGGTAGTAAGCAATTAAAACACAATGGGTACACAGGGCCCTTTTTCTTCAAGGTGAAATGGGCCAATTGCTGCTTGGTTGGCTGAGAGGAATCCTGTCTAACGCATGCACCTCTCTGCAAACATCTTCCCCGTTCGTTGTGCGGTCACAGTAGATGCAGTGTCACATGAGCTGCCGCCTAAGTTATGTTCCTTAGGAATAGATGCAATATCCTTTATGGAAGATAAAACATAAAGTTTCGATCATCACACAGCACCCATAGATAAATATTACAGGGTAAACTGCTGACATAATAATATAGTGAACACCGTGAGATTTGAACAACTTGAATGGCACACAGAATATGACTCCGCTGCCCCTCTTCACCGTCTAAGGTCACATGACCATCCAGGTCAGCCTATCAAACGTTTCCTTCCCAATAACCACAGAATGGTATTTATTACATGATTCGCTGTAGAGGCTTGTAGAGGATGTCAGCACCATTTACCATCTATATGCGTTTACTGTTCCTGCCCAGGAGGAAGCATCTGGTCAACTCCTTCAGTCAACAGAAACATGAAGTATGTGGCCAACGACAGAAAAATAAAAGAAGTTCTGTCTTTTCTAGCTTTTCGCAGATGACTGCTGGACTATTTTCTGGTTGTTTGTTGGAAAGATGGTTCTGCAAAAGAACTTCACCCCACAGATCAACTCAGGGTGGAATAAAGCCTCCGTTGACCAGGCCGGACCTGCGTCAGAATCTCAGTCAGCTCGTCAGATAGATTATTAGGTTTCTGACCATTTCCCAGCGACCAGGCCAGACATACAAGTTAACTGCTCCAATCTGTGCCAATGACTCGACTTTTTTCATTACACATAATATATTACAAAAGAAAAACATGCAAAAAGTGATGTATATGAAACCCTTCAAATTGAATTCTCCAGAATTCTGGGCTTCTCTGGTAAATATCTGCCAACATGTAAGATGGCAAACAAAGATATGGCCTTAATGAGGAAGTAAAACAGCAGTGAAACCTGGCAGCTAGGACAAGTATTTGGCATCAGCGACCAAAATGCCACTCCTCATACCTCAGAGAGTTCAGGGAAATTTCCAATTAACATAAAAAAAATAGAAAAAAGGTTTACCGCCTTAGTGGAATTAGTGTCAAAATTAATTACAAATGTTCGAAGTGACATTTTATGAAATAATCGGTCCCACGGGTACACGAAAGGACAGACAGATGTGACCGGCATGCAAAGAGCTCCTCAGCCTGGGGGCATCTTCATATGTCGGATTAGGGTTTATTTGACCTGTGAGAATGGAAATGGAGGGGGGCAAGGTGGACAGGACATCACAACCTTGCCCAACCTCGCTCAGGTGCACAGGTACAAAACAGGAGTGCATGGTGACCTGACCGACTGTGAGATTCTGAGAACTCACATGTCCAGTCCCCAGCATAAACACACACACACACACACACACACACACACACACATCTCTTCAGCATCAACTTCTAGTGATTAAGTTGTTTTTGCACAAATTTATACTTCCATTTTATACCAATAAAGATCAATGATCAAAGATGGGAAAAGTCTAATTTATGCTGTCAGCTGATGTCAATGTTATTAATTACATTTTCTTTTAAGTGGAACTGAAGTGATTGTCATTGTGATACACTGCAGCACAGCACACGGTGACAACGAAATGAGTCCTCTGTATTTAACCATCACCCTTGGTGAGCAGTGGGCGGCCATGACAGGCGCCCGGGGAGCAGTGTGTGGGGACGGTGCTTTGCTCAGTGGCACCAGTGGCAACCTTCTGATTACAGGGCCGCTTCCTTAACCACTAGGCCACCACTGCCCCATCTTGAAATGAAGTGTAAGATGCATCATTGAGTGAAGCAACTTCTGTGCTTCGCTCCTGCCAAAATATATGTTTTTTTTCAGCGAGTGTAAAAAAGTTGTGACAGGTCACTGACCCCAGGGGCTAGGGAGGCACAAAAAGAGCTGATAAAACACTACAGACATGCTTTATCTCCAACAGGCATTGGCAAATGGATCTTTCTGTAAACCAAATAAAAAACACAGAGACCCAGTTAAACCCCACTTACTACCATTGTGTCCCTGAGCAAGACACTTGCTGTTTACAGGGACTGTCCCTGTAAATACTAAGAATAAGGGCGTCTGATAAACGGAGGTCATTTTAAGGAGGTCATTCGGCTGTTTAAAAAAAAAAAAAAATTATCAAATATGCTAAAAACTTCCCAGGTCCTGTGTCATTATGTAGTACGGCCACGTTCAGGACTACAGTCAAATCGAATGGACCCGTATGCGCGGCTGCATTAGACTCCAGCGCTGCGTGTAATCGCTGTGTAAACCACCGAAGATCAATGTGTTCTGCAGCGGTCGCCAGATAGGAGCGTAGGAGAGGAAACGATTGCTGGGCACGTTCCAGAGAAACTCGACCGGGGTGACCTTGTTTTTGGGCAAACCCAAGCTCCGCTGCCTTGGCAGGCGTGGTTTTCCAGCCATTGTGGTGTAGGGTGACACCCTTGCGAGAGGGAAAGCAGAAATCGGAGAAAGTGTTTCAGGAAGTCTGTCGAGAAGTGAGATTCTGCAGATGAGACAACAATGAAATGGATTAATGGATTGGTGACATTCCTTTATTTCTTGTTAATACAGTGTGTGTGTGTGTCAGTGTGTGTTTAGGAGGGGGTGCACTTCCTTCCTATACAGGAAATAGTTGCTCATATAAACTACCTCTGCGTGTCCTATGCATTTCCCACCAATTTGATGACATTGACAGGAATCACCAAAAAACAAACCAAATTCCCCCTTTTCCCTCCAAATCAGCCCTGATCTGTAAATTTTGAGGCGGTGCTTCCATCGAGTACACAATAGTTTTAAAAACAAGTCCACAATGTTCATCCAACCATTCCTGAGTCATTTTGCAGTGTGTGAACCTTACTGCCATCTACAGGATCGGAATGTCAAGGGCAGCACAATTTAGCTAAAATGGAAAGCTTGGTGCCATAAAAGTGAAAGAAAACTTGTAAAAGCAAACACTGGGGCAGTAGTGGCCTGGCGGGAAAGGAAGCGGACTCGTAACCAAAAGGCACTGTCCCCACACACTGCTCCCTGGGCGCCTGTCATGGCTGCCCACTGCTCACCAAGGGTGATGGTTAAATGCAGAGGCCACATTTCGCTTTGTCGCCATGTGCTGTGCTGGAGTGAATCAGAACGACAAAACCAAGATCACCGTCACACCAACAACAGTCCTGGTGGATGGTAATCATCACACAAAATTGGCATCAATCACGCAAACGACACAAAATAATTTTAGAATTTTTGGGTGGGGGGTGAGAAGGGAAATGGAACATATAAACTCTCTTTTACTCCTACTTCACTGTAGTCCCACTTTGGCTTTGCAGGTTATTTTCGATTTTACTGTAATCGATAGCACACACACACACATCAGCAGAAACGATCACATTGTGCTGCTTTAAACACGTGCACACGCGACACTGGTCAACTCTCCCTCTACGTTGTCGGTGCATGACTGCAGGCTGCTTACATCAGGGTGTTGGGACTCAGTGAGGCGCTAACGTGAGCCATCGACCCGTACGGCAGCACAGCACGCCGAGATTTTCACTACCTGCTGCGTTCTGCGTTGTCGCTCAGGAACCAACGTTAGAGCTGGTTAAAGACGGGCGGACCAGTTTCAGCATCGATATCAAGTCCCACAGAAATAAAACTACACAAACAACAGTAGCAGTATTTAAATTCATCAGTATTTACTCGGTCAGGGTAAAAAGGTTGAACCACTAAACATCCACTCATATGAGATAGTTGCCGGCCGGAGAGGGTTAACCATGCGACGTGTGATGAATTAAACAGGATGATAAAAGGCAGCGCTCGAGAGAGCTGGCCCATGAGAATGAAATATTTAAAACGCCCCGTTTGGTCTCGGAGAGAAAGATGGAGAACGGTGAGGTGGCGTGTGAGAGGCACTAAGAAAAAGCCATGGTTTTTACTATGAAACAGAATGACTCAGTTCTCACCCATATAGCTACAAGAAGGCAAGCAGAGAGCAAGAGCAGTGATTAGAGTGACATTGAAGAAGGGGGGACACCCCCCTCCACCACGAATTGACACTAGAGCGTCCCCGTAATGTAATAAGACCAGGGATCAGTCATATGAGATAATACATTTTACAAATGTCTCGACCAGGTTTAGTTAGATGAATTGGAACTTGCCTCCAACGAACCCAAAAAGACCCAGGAGCGAGAGGCTTGACAAGACAAAATGCACGTAGTAAATCATAGTAAATCAAACATTCAATAGCTACAGCATACCAGTAAAAGAATATTTTCAAAAATCTAATATTTTATTTTAGATAAAGATGTGTCTGCACTCTCATCCCGAAACATTACGGTTAAATAAGATGATGCAGTCAAGTAGTCGCAGTCAATTGCATAGAAACAGCGTTTAGACAAATGGATTGTGGTGATACAACATGCATATTTTGCAACAAAAGGTTAACAAAAAAAAAATTTAAAAAAATTATTTTTCAATTATTGCCATTTTCTTCACTTTCAGTAACAGCTTATTCCATTTCAGGGTGCCAGAACCCACTCTTTACAAATATCCAGAGGCGCTAGAAAATGCGGACTTCATTTCCAGACCTCAGTGAACACATTTATGGGGGGATATTTGGGGTCAAATTTAAAGAAGTTAAACAAAGTCTGAAGATATACGGGCCATGTATCTTATATAGAATCAAAAATATACGCCTCATTTGTCTGTTCAGATTTTTGGTCGGGACTGTGTGATATTGTAATACATTCTAAGATAAGTTATATGGCTGGAAGAAGTCTGTAAAACGAGGATAAGCAGAGTTGTCACATGTTTTTCTCCTAAATATAAAAAAGGTCAGTAGCAGGAGAGCGGCTGGCAGGAAGTGACAGTGGCGAAGAACAGAACAGGAGAAACACATCCGAGTGACCCGACGTGAAGCGTTCCCGCGGTCACGAGGAGGCGGCCAGTCTGGATAAATGATAGTTAAACTGCTGTGTTCATTAGAGCTGATGAATAGCAGCGGCACTTACAGAATCATTCTTGCGCGATGCGACCACTCATGGATTTATCGTGTCGGCAACAATAAACGTTTACATCAGTTTTTCGGTGATTGTCTTAAATCTCCTTTTTTTTTTTTTTTGGACCATGTTTGCACAGTCAATATTTCACCTTTAAGCTCAGCACTTGCATCAGCTAGCAGAAAATGAAGACACATCATCCGTGGATGGTGGAGAAGATTGGGGCTTCTGGTTCAGTCCTGGATTCTCACAGTCACATATTTTCCAAAACTTGTAGTCATGAAAACACAAAATGCAATTTCAATTTATAGAATGATGTAAAACGTCATGATGCGAAAAAGCTGGCTCAAGACCAGAAGCCCATTTCATTAAAAAAAAAAAAAAGTCAGAAGATACTGCAAGTGTGTGTGTTTGTAACACATTAACCTCAGTTGTGTTATGTATTCCATGTAATAACAAGAAAATGCTGTTAATTAATATTAAGTAGGTGCGGCCTGTAGTGCTGATGGCTGTATGACTTTTTTATTATGTTGGTGA